>NC_133463.1:54610515-54910515 GCF_048565385.1 Saimiri boliviensis | reverse complement strand
TGTCTGAAACCCACGGCCACTTGAGAATCTCAAATCAGGTGCTGTCATTGCCTTAGGCAGAGGTGTAGTGGTGGGAACCTCAAAGAGGTCAGACGGTTTACTGCTTGCTATCCAGCTTAGAATGTGAATTTTAATCTTAAAATCAACAAGAAGCACTTGAAGGGGATAGCATAATTGGAAGTTCATCTCTACCATTTTCATCTGGCCATGCTCCATGGTACTAATTGAAAGGCAGCCAGGGAGAAGCAAAAATACAGGTTAGAATGCTGTGATAAAGCAAGAGATAAAAAAAGTTGCAACAGGGTAGAGAGATTTAGAGAAGAAAAAAAAATGATGTAAAAATGTAAAACAATGACTTTCTTCTGAATTGAATTTAGGTAGTGAAGAGGAGAGAAGATACAGCCAATAGCTATGTCACATGGCTTTCAGTGCTGGTCCAATTCTCCCCCAGTCTTTAGATTCAGAGACAATCAGGATTGCAAGGCCTTCAAGTCAACTCATCTAACTCCCTCCCTAGTTCTGACTGATTGCTGTCTTTATTCAATACCACACTGATTAGGTAAAGGGAGCATGCATACTTATTTCAAGAATTTGTTTCAGTCTACATAATTTTCATGTCTTTGCATGAAAATGTCACTGTTCCAGCATGAATGCAGGAAGTAGAGTACAGACATTTTCTCTTTTACTGCAGATGGGTTGTAGAAAGAGCAACACACTAGACAAGAACTAAGACAAGCCAAGTCTAGCTTTCAGCGAAGATAGGTACCCACCCCTCCTGCAGCTGTGTCTGGATCAGTCGTCGGAGGATCAAATTTAGAGATGAGTAAGAGTGGAGCTTAAAGGGGATTTGAAGGTGATGAGAAGAAACTCTATCTCTATGTGGATGGAGAAAGAGATACTGCAGGCAGCGAAGCCACTGCTCCTCGCCTTCTCGTTTATCTGTCTCTAAAGCTCTGTAGATTGGCAGGAGCTGCCTTGCTTTGAGAGGAGTGCTAAGATAAGTTAATTATGTGTTTGTATTTGATACCATTTGTTAGAAAAATGTCCACTTTTGACCATTCAGTAACATAGCTATTGCAAATGAGAAACTCTTTCGATACAAGACAATACTTGTTCTAAGTAAATTTGACAGTAGACTTTCAAGTTTATAAAACTTGATCGAATCAGTTGGAATCAAATTTCTTCCTGAAACCTTGAACTTGGGGATGTTATAAATCATGTGTGAGATGGCGAAACCTACTGGCAAAACACAATGTTGCAGCCTGGTATACTCATGGGGAAATAATGACCTAGTCTGGGTTTTAGATAAGCAAAGCAAGAAAGAATGCAATACACTTTTGCTGGGTTTAAAAGTGAAATCAAAGGATCACTGGAAAGAAGAAAAGTATTTATGGGTCCTCCGGACCCAAGAAGAACATAAGAGAAAGGGAATGACACCTAGCACTCAGAAGAAAGAACATACTCAAGTTAAGAAAATGTCTTAAGGCAAAAGCAAACTTCTAGTTTAAAACCTTGTTCAGCCAATATCATATAATCCAATGATGTACTGTGAGACCTAGTAGCTCCTGAATTGGCAACATCTTAACCACTTTTACCCCAAAATACTTCAAATCTCCATTGGTAAATTTCCTTCAGCAGAATTTATTTTTAATTGCTTAGCCATTTCAGTCAGAAATACCATTCACCTTCAAGAAATGTGTGTTATACAAAGCTTTGCTGTAAGACATATAATTGTGTTTTACTAAACACATTATAAGCATGTTATGAGATACGTGTTTATTCTTATGAAAAGGTCTGAATAATCAACCTTAGCTAAAATACCTTAGAACTATAAAACCATTATGCCAACTTTAAAATAAAAATGTAATGGCATGCAGTTACAAAAATTGATTCTTCATCACCATCATTCAGAAACGCAATGCCCCTCTTCTTATAGACACTTATATATAGTTGCCAACAAATGAAGCATGAAGTATTCAACCTAATTACTTTAAATATAACAGTTTATTTTAAAAAATTAATTTTATTTCCTATACAGAAGGCAAATTTTCAAAAATTGTAATGTTATTTAAATTCAAAAGGACCAACACTGAAGATTTCAGAGAAAAATTAGTGGCAGCATCTAAGACAGCAATTTTCAGTTCATGAATGACACAGAACCGTTTTAGAGGAACCTGTTTGCATCCTGAGTGGCATGATGATTGTTTCTATTATATTGAATGGTAGCATATTAATGCCCCAGAGAGGGCTGAGATTATTAACCCTCGTAAACCTCTTAGCAGCACCCCCAGGTCACATTCCTGTTGCATTTCTAATGCTGTGTCGTATGAAAAACAGCATGATAGTAACAGCTCCTAAAGTTTTTGTAAAGATTAAATGAGATAAAGTGAATAAAGCAGTTAACACAATGCCTACAATAAAGCTCACGCTCAATAAACAATTGCTAATAGGTTAGACTATTATTACAGTCTAACTTCCCTGCCAGCCAGAGAAATTCCATGAGCTAGAGCATGAGTACAATTTTTCCACTGAGGTTTGAAGTGATTTCAGTAATTTATGCCCTGTCATCTTCATCTAATGACAATAAAAGAGTATCAACCCCAGAGCAGCTAGTTATTCTTTGTGAGTGAATTTCAGGGGGACCTAAGTCATACACATGTCCCAAATCTGAAAGAATTTAATAAAATGCCTCCAGGTCTTAAAACATCAAATAAGTACTTAAAAGTTAACAATAATCTGTTCTCTCTGTGTGAGTTGGAAACAGAATCAAAAGATAGTGGTTTCTATTCTTAATTTACATAATAACTCATATGGGACCAGGAGACTCACCAGCAGATTTCTCAATGCAGATGTGTTTTCATCTGAAAAACTAGGATAATATTATCTCATGAACAAATTTCTACAGAAGGCTACAAGGCTAGGAGTTCAAATAACTGTGGTTCTCTAATCTTGCCTCTTCCTCCTCTTCTTTTCTAGAACTTAACCTGCCCTGATGGTCATCACAATTCAGTGACCAAAATAAGCATCACTTTTGGCTCCCAATAGAATAAAAGGTACATAAATAAAAGTGGTTTAAATAGTAAAGGCGCTATATTGTTTATGTGCCAGGAAAATCCAGCAATATAGCAGCTTCAGGCCTGTTGTGGTCAGGATTCTAGCTGTTTCCACACAAACACATTGTCTCTCTCCCCTCCTTCCTGGTCATCCTTCATCCCAGGCTGGATTCCGCCACACGGCAAATGGGACAAAATGACCTTACCATATCCAGTGGTTAAGTCCACGCTTCACTTTTTCCAAGAAATAGGTAAGGACTTTTTTCCCCTTACCATCCAATACAAGTTCAGAGCTTTAATTTGACTGAGTCACCTTTTGTTCTGCACCCATCCTGGAAACCAGTATTTATGGTCAAGAAAAAAAATTACGCTGATTTACTCAGGGCATGGAGGCAGAATGATTACTACCCACAACAAGGATGCTACACAGAGAGGAAGGGGTGGATGGTGAGACAACCAAAAGCTGTACCATCTGTTAGATTCATCACAGAGGCTACAGAGTAGCTCCAAGAAAATTACAGAGATTCTTCTGTAACCCAGCTCTGTCATATTTACCACCTCTGAGATCTGCTCTAGTCCCAGATGCCCAAAGACCAATCTAATAGATTGATTTTATTCTTTGCTGAAAATTGGCACCCGTCTAACAACAGCCCATCGTCCCAGGACAAAGCTTTTGTATTGCCTCAATTTCCTCTTCATTTGAGATTCGTTCATCTCAAAGACTCCTTGGTCCTTCATACGAATAGGCTCCTGACAAATCCCTTCTAAACTGGTGAGTATGTGTTTCAAATTAGTGTCTAGCACATCTGCTGCACATTTATACTAAAACCTTACATGGAGATAAATAATTTTATAAGAACTAATTGGGATTCAAAGTCCCCAGGGCAAAGTCAATGAATAAGAAAGTGTAAATAGGAATCAGAAATTCTTCCCTAGGTGGAATGCAGCAAACCGGGACATGTGTGTTCATTTTGTTAAAAGAGTGTGTTGAAGGAGATGCTGTGAGGGTGTTGTTTTGCACTTTGTCTGATCCTCATTTTTAGATTGGAAGAAATAACCCAAAGACCATCAGGTCCTAAAATTTTCTCAAGAGTTTTCACAAATGATTTAGAATTTGAAGGAAATATTTTAGCACGATTAGATCAATTTCAAAAGCATTGTTTTCCTTTGCAAGGTTTAACTGAAAAGGTAATGAGCACACTTCTTCGTGTATTTAATGTGTCAAAAATACCAACTTGCTATTCATCTTCAAAGGAATAAATGCAGATCACCTATCAAAAAAAAAGTCAAACATCAGAAATACAGCTTATGGGGAATGGATGGGAAAAGCATTCAAACTTTCCCAGGCCACCCAAGCTATTCTATCAGTTTAACTGAACTTTGTGTCTCTCTGTGTATGTGTGTTTGTGTGTTTAGAGAATTCTGAGTTTTCTATAAAAGTTGTGTACCTTTTTTGAGCCACAGGTCCCTTACGCTCTCTGGTGAAATCTACAGAACCCAGAAAAAAGAGGATTACAAAGTAAATCAAGTATATTATAGTTTTCAAAATAAAACTGCATAATATGGTAATATATGTGCTTTTATTAATTCATTCAACAATAAGATCTAGAAGCAGTTCCACTAGCTACTATAATTTTGAAGGAAGTATGACTTTAAATAATATTCTGAAGTACCTGAAAAATTTTAATGTGATATGGAAACATCTGTGATATTGATAACAAAATCATAGACAGTACTGATATTAAAATGGCCTATTGCATTGCTCAGGTGGCCCAGTTGAAATACTAACCCCAGGCAATCTGGCTGTAAAGTCTCTCTCAACCATGTTGCTATTCTGCCTAGCACAGATCTATGAGACAACTTAGCTCAAACCCCTCATTTTGCAAGTAATGTAATTAAGGTTCAGAGAGCATGGGTAACTTGCATCCACAGCTACAGTTAAGAAATGTTTTCTTTGATTTTGGTCTTGTGGTCCTCTAATCTATGGAACTGGACTTACCATCATTAGTGTCTAGGCATGCTCCTTCTTACTTTAATTAATTTAAATAAAATAATGAATATTCATAAACTCGTGACTCAACCCAAGGACTCCACATTAATAATAATTTATATCCACCTCTCCTATCCAATTCTTTTTTGCATGATAGCTAAAATGTTTATGGTGCTTTTATACACACACACACACACACACACACACACACACACACACACAGTTTTTTAAAAAATCACAATCAGGCATCCTTAAACAATGTTGTTTAGTTTTACTTGAGGTTGAACTTTATCTAAAATAGGTAATCTGGAGCTTATTTTTCATATTTGCCATCACATTACTGGGGTTTATCCATATTGTTGCATGTATCTGTAGTTCAATTATTGGTTAGAAAATACACACATACACAGTTCAGCTCTCTGATGTTTACATGAAATATATTTGAACCCCAAGCTTTTAACTGAAAGATCAGCCCTTGCTTCACTACCCTAAAAGTGCCACTTTTGACCTCCAAGCAGCCCTTCCTCTTCTGAGTGAAATGTTTAGTCAGAGGAAGCTCTTCCTAGGAGCCCAGAATCACAACAGCAAGTGGTTGCCAACCCAACATTGTGGAAGACTGGCTTGTTATCTGAAACATGTAAATAAATTGGCACTCAGCATCTCTAACCTGGTGGAGAAAAAAGAAAAGCCAGCTCACAAAGGCATTCAGAGGCTGGGGGTATGAGTCTATCTGAGTTTTAAAGGTAGCTCAAAGTCACAACTGATTGGGCCACGGAAAATGAGAAGTGGGAAAGACCCTTATATTGCTTCACTTGGGCTAAGACCAAAAGCCAAGCATGGCTGAGACCTTTGGGAGCAAGACTCAGTGCCATGTTGCTATGGTGATTCTTCCACAAGCTCAGAAGCTTCCTCTGCTCCCTAGCAAAGTCCAGCCTCCAAGATGAAAGGGAGTAAGAGAGGTGGGGAAGGAAAAGATGAGCTGCTGAAGCCAAGGCCAGAAGAATTATACTGTGGGAAGATCATGAGATAAAATTCCCTCTGCTCTGTGAGTGTCTGTATATGTATGTGTGTGTGCACATGTGTGCATATGCCCACATTAGGGAGGGAGGGCTAAACAGAGGATTTCCTCTGCTGTATGCCCACCATGGGAGCATAGCTTTAACTAATTCATTCTAAACCTCAACGTCTTCCCAAATGATAATAACTAACTCAGGTAATTCTACTTTGTAGGATTACTCTTTTACTGGACTGTGAACAGATATCTCTCCACAACAAACACATGCACACACACTACATACGCCCCTCTGCCATCCTTTCTAAACAAACAACAGATTGCATTGCTGCTGTTCAGAATATTATGCCAAGAAAACAGGGAGAATATTAAAAACAAAAAAACAACTTCTTCATCAAGATTCAGACCAAATGTATGTGCCTACCAAGTGATATACTGCACAACTCTAAGCACTTCATAAATGCTCATTGAAGCCCATGTCTGCAAAGATTCAGGGAAATTGTTGCCCAGCCCCACTCCCTGGGGAAGGGCCATATGCGAAAATAAGTCATATTTGCCATCTGTACAGTACATTCCAGAATGCTCAGCATGCATTCTCTCTGAGGTCACTCTTAGTCCCCATTTTACAGATGGACAATCAGAGAGAGAAAAAGAGGTGACACAATGCCTGTCCTCATTGTTTCTCTCAGGATCCACAAAAGTTAGTAAGCTCCCTTTTCATTCATTGAAGTGATTTTTTTAAAGCAACAACTTTTGCCAGATTGCAGAGGCAGAGTTCAGAGCATGATCATTTTTCAACAGGAAACATGTCATCTACAATGACTGCCACCAAGAATAAAATGAAGAACATATTTCTTCCTCCTTCCTGGGGAAGCTTATAATGGCAGATACTCATAGGCCACTACACCAACCAATAACAGTTCTGGGTAAGCCACTCAAAAGATCTAAGTGCCTGCTGTATTGTGGGATCATTGTGATGAAATTTTGGAAGTGAAATAAGATTAAGATGCTTAAAATCCATTAATTTTTTTCCCAAGTGAAAATTTACAGTCATAGCAAAAAAAATTAAAAATAGAAAGCCTGCCTATTCAGCAACCCTAATGACATTACTAGAATATGTCATTATTCTATATATGACCCCAGGCAAATTACTTTAATTTTCCTAAGCCTCATTTTTCTCATCTGTAAAATGATGCTATAAATAGTATTAGCCTCTCAACCCAAGTGATTTGATGATTAAATGATTCATTGTGTATGCAAAAAAACTTGACACAGTGCCTAGCACCTAGTAAGAGCTGAGTAAATGTTAGAATTATCATACTGTGCCAAGCTCAAATGCATTACTTGCACTGGCAAATGATGACCCTTCCCAATGGCGGGATAAAGAATTCCAGCTTTGTGAATCACAGACAGGCCTTAGCAAAACACTGGCCATTGACAAATACATCTCCAAATTATTGTTGAGCATCCATTATTTATAATTTACATGAAAAGAGGGCCACTGTGCAATTTCTGAAATCATGACAGTACTTTCTGCCCCAAGATGAACTCTGCTGCAGTCTGTGGGTGAGCTGAAGTGGAGAAACCATATGCAGGGAAGGATCCAGGTTGTTCCAGGCCATAGATTCCAACTCTGGAGCATGGATGTGGGCAGCTGGGCAAGTTGCATCAGCCTGGCAGCAGCTAAGCCTAGAGCAGCTCCTTTGAATAAAGGTTTACAGCTGACTGCACATCTAAGTGGCAGGGTCAGGAATGGCCTTAGGTTCTGGAAGGCAAAGATGTATCCACAATCTGAGAAGAGCCTTTACTCCGGGGATGTACAAAGAAGAGGGCTCACCCTCATCAGTCTCGTGAGCTGCAGACACATATGCTGGGAATAAGGACCCCCCAAAGCTGTCACCTTTGAATAGCAAAGTGTCGGGTTATTACAAAGTTTCATAACTCAGTAGGTGTATTCGTTCATAAGGCTTCGGATAAATGTGAGTTCTCCACGTAACCAACCTAAGAGATGATGTAACCAACCTAAGAGATGAATTGCTATTCATCTCAATTAGCAATTGATAAACATAATTAATTTAGTTTGGGGCCACTGTCATCATGAAATCCTAGATATGCAAGACTCTGAAGAGAATATAAACACACAATTCACCATCTTCAGGGTATAAAGAAAATGCAGTCATAGGAGATATGTTGACTGGCCTAAGCCTTCACAATTAGCCACACTAGATGAGAATTCAGTGCTTTATAATTTTTTGAGAAACTGTCTGCCACCACCACCATCCTTACCTCAGGACCATGACTCAAATATTCTACCAGTTTAGCCATAAAGAACACTCAGTTGACTCACTAGTTTTAGAAAATCTTGGGCCACGGGTTGAATAGCCTCTTTTTTTTTTTGGAAACCTCAAACTACCTGCTCCCTTGCAACTGAACAAGGACAGCCAGATATATCTAAAGGCCAATCATAAGACTTCCCCACGCTCCTTCCAAAAATCTCACCTTAACAGAACACCCTCTTTCTTTTCTTTCAAATCACCTTGAAGCTCTACAGGAGCAAAAGTGACCATACATATTTCCCTTGCTATACCAAACATATGAATAAACAGCATTGGCTAATTTGATTTCTAACTTTGGTTTTGGCATAGAATTTGAATATAAGTATGTTGTTTAAAAACCCTTCCCATTAAATAACATTTTTTTAAATATAGAATTTTAGAATTTAGTAGCTCCAGAACACGTTAATAGCAATTCCTACATGAGCCTTTTGAGTTGAGGCAGTACAAAGCTCATGCCTGATTCAGATACTTTCTCCCTCTGTAATAGCTACCAACAATATTCCAGATGATAAGTTATTTATCATCCTGTGTCTTGAGTCACTGATGCAACAGAGAAAAAAATTGATCTATTTTGTACACATAGTGTGAGTGAGATATAAACTTGAGTGTGTTAAACCATAGAAATTTGGAGAGTTTGTTGTTACAGCACTATAACCTACTTCAACCTGATTAATCCATCTAATAAAGTCTTGGATTGAACAAGGGCACAAGAGAGATTTATTCACTTAAATTTATTGGAAAAAATGATTAAGTACAGTTAATTTTTCTGACTTATGGCCCAAATCATCTGAACTTTAGAAAACTTTAGTTCATGCATGGAGACTAAAGGAAACATAATAAAGACAAAGACACAAAAAACTGTTAATACAAAATCAACCTCTGTTAAATGCTATAATGGAAAAATAAATAAAGGGCTCTGGGAGCAGAGTGAGGTTGAATTAACTCTGCTTGGCAGATCTGAAAAAGACTCAAGGAGGTTTTATCATTAAATCATTAAATCTATGCCTAGAAGAACTTCTCTGGGTGGTGATGAGAAGCAACAGAAAGAAAACAATATGAATAAAAGCCCACCCTGCAGTTCTGTTGGTTTACTGAGCTACAATAATAATTACATAAGAGCCTACGATAGTCCCCTATGGTTTTGACAATAGATAAAATCAAAAGATCATTTTCTAGCTGCTAAATGATATCCCTAGAAGTCTCCTTGAGGAAGATGATACTTCATGTAGGTAGCTCATGTAGAGATCGCTGTTAAAGTGTTCTGGAGCTGCTACATTTTAAAGTCTGTATTTTTAAAATGTTATTTGATGAGTGGGGTTTTTCCTTATAATAGCTTCCTATTCAAATTCTACTTTATCATAAACAAAAATAAGTTAGATGTCTAATTAGCAGAAGCTGTTTGATCATACACTTGCTATAATGAAGGAAATATCTACCATCACTTTAACTTACTTTTATTTCATCATGTTCACGAATTCTATACTTACATGGTGATCCTTCCCAAGAGGCTCTGTCAAGGTAAGATTCTCCCTTACATGGTAAGCAATAAACTCTATGTTGTCTTACAAACAGGTTGTTTTGGTGATGTTTTAGGGAGCCAGCATTCAACGATCACCACTTTTCCAGTCCCCAATATCAGTTTACTCAGTCACCACCCATAACCAGATCAGTAAACCAACATGATGTAAGTTTGTTCTGCATCACGCTATCTCAGTTACCAATTTCCAAATTAGTCAAGATAGACTAATTGTACTGTGATAACAAATAACTATAAAATCCCAGAGGCTCAATACAACAAAAGTGCATTTTTCGTTTGCATTGCATACTCAACGTGAGTCAAAATAGGGCCATGCTTCACACAGTTACTCAGGAACATAGACTGACAGAAGCACCACCGTCTGGGACGTTATAATCCAGCAAAGCAGAAGACAGAAAAACCACAAGATCATTCATGAGTTTTTTGCTGCCTCAGCTTAGCACTGACAAGTATTTCATTGGTGAGAACTAACCAGATGACCCACCTACACTCATGGGGCCAGAGAATATGGGAAGCATATTTGATGAGAGTTATTGTCCCTGAAACATGAATGCTGTGTATAATTTTCAAAATGAGAAAAATGAAGATACTTCCAGCAAGGGGCTTCAAATCTGGTGAAGCAAAAACACTATAAAAACACAAGATGCATAAAAAATAGCCCTCTGAAGTCATTTGCATCTGGAGCTGCCTCAAAACCAAGACATGATCATTTGCAAAGAACTATCAGCAAACAGGCTAGTTCTAGTCCCCACCCCCAGACCTTGCTCCAGTCTAGGGAATAGTCTAAGTTGTTTGTATGTGTTCTGAACTGCTCCTCTTTTACCCACTCCAATGTTCCCTTGATCAGATTTAAACTAGAAACATTTGGGAACTTAAAAACGATCTTCTAATTGAAATACCTGGCAATTACAGATAACGGTACAACTAAGTTTAGCCTAGCTCAATGCCAATGGGAATAAAGTGACTTGAAAAATCATGAAATCACCCCTAGACACCGGTAGATGAGTGAGTTCACCACCACCACATTGGAAGCTCTATTTGATTTGGGCATCACTGCAATCCCCAGTTCACTCCTGAGGTAGGTGATAGGGACTTCTCTTTATTTTGTTGATGGAAATCGAGCTCCTCCATGGGGTTCTGCAGTCAGAATCCTATTTCAGTGCTTTAGAGCCTAGCCTTGGGTCTAACCAAGTCCAATAACTCACATGTCTGCTCTCATTCATTTGAATGGTGAGATACCTGTTGGGATTACTGTGATCCTGAGTCTCTGGATGACAAAGCCTCAATAAATTGAGAAAATTCACCCCCAAAAGACAAAATGAGTGATAGTCCTTCTCCAGGAAGCCCCTCTTGATCAACAGTGATTCCATGCTGACCCCATAAATCTCTCCATAGTACTGTATCTATTCATGTATCTATTCCCAATCTAAGAATAGCTGCAAGCAAAGTAAAACAAACACCCAGAATCAAAATCATTTCTCTGCCAGGAGGACAGACTGCAGAGCCACAGGTGGTCAGGAACCCGAGGCAGCCCTCTCCAGACCAGCCAAGCCATGGAAAATAACCATGTTTGCATGTTTTAAAAAAAAAATTATTTAAAATGTATACTTCCCCCACTTACTTCACATTACATTTTGTCTTTGCTCCCATCTCCCTGAAGGTGAGCCATGCTGGTAGTTCTCGCCATTATTTCAACCACCTGAAAAGGCACCAACTTCATCTGTGGAATCAGCCTGTCATGCTGTACATATCTATTCAGTATGGTGTGAAATTCCTTTTCTTTGAACTGTACAAATGAAATCAGATAGAGGAGTAAGTACTTATACCTCATGTAGGGAGTGACTAGGGGAGCCCCACAGAGAGGCAAATTCAATTTCATCAAGACAGTGCACATCTAAGAAGGAAGAAGAAAGTGAGGGATTTTGCAGAGAAAGGGCCCTGGAATCCTGGTTATTCCATAGCTGAGGCCTTGACTATCAACCTCAAAGGAGAGAAAGGTAGTATGAGAAATGGTATCCAGAGGTTGAGCTGATGACAAGTGACAACAGGGTATACAAAGAATGTATCCAATAGAAGGACTTTTTAGAAACCTGTTTGTATCAATTAAGGAGAACCTGGAAGAGAATGGTCTTTACCAACATAGAAAAGTAACACCCAGCAGTAAATTGCTGAAACAGTGCTAGGTTGAGGGTGGAAGAAACCCTGATTCAGGTCTTAAAATAATAGAAAATTAGAATGAGGTCACTGATTCCATGTATTAATTTTATAAAGAAACTGAGGCTCAAAATGATGGTGTGAGTGGCTCAAAGCCAAAGCCACAGAGTTCCTTAGGGCATTGCTTTGCAAACCAGTTTGAAGTGAATTCTCACAAACTTCCATTTTTGAATGACAGTTAAAGGCACATATCATTGTCAGTTATTATAGTTGGAGTTCTTCCAGAAGTAGACCCTAAGACAAAGACGAGTTTGCAAGTTTGGGAAGTACAGGAAATACTGGTAGGATACTGGGGAAGTAACAGAGAGATGGCCAGAATGCTAATAAAGCAGTAAGACAAGAAATGGTGTGTTAGGCAAATTGTCCGTCTGGGTACTTGGAGATTATTCAGCTGATCTTCTGGGATCAGTTGGAAAAGAGGGCACGTAGTTCGGAGTTCTACTTTTGGAAGAGGAAGCCAGGGTATTTATCCATCAATTACTATCTGTCATTGGTTGAAAGGGCTGTGCCTAAAAAGAAATAATTTTCTGCTCCCTTCAGTCTGGTCTGCAAGTGAGCTAAACAGAATTTCATAGCTTTGGAAAAAGCCTTCAGACAAAAAGAAAATTAGCATAGTGTACAGAAATGAAAAGGCCTGAAGGATACATATGATGCAACAGTATGGTTTTCTGGATATCCACTACATATTTAGCTCTATTTCTACTCATCTCTCAATATGATTTGGCTTTGTGTCCCCACCCAAATCTCATTTTGAATGGTAATTCCGTAATCCCCAGGTGCCATGGGAGGGACCCAGTGAGAGGTAATTGAATCATGAAGGTGTTCCCTGCCAGGCTGTTCTCATGATAATGAGTGAGTTCTCATGAGATCTGATGGTTTTAGAAGGGGCTTTCCCCTTCACTTGAAACTGATTCTCTCTCCTGCCACCCTGTGAAAAGGTGCCTTCCACCATGATTATAAGTTTGCTGAGGCCTCTCCAGTCATGCAGAACTGTGAGTTAATTAAACCTCTTTCCTTTATAAATTACCCAGTCTTAGGTATGTCCTTATAGCAGCATCAGAACGGACTAATAACTTCTATTCCATAGATTATTAAGAGGGGGACACACCACTTTTCTCTTGTTCATCATGTGACACAGTTCCTTAAAAGTATAATAGGGTTGGCATGGCTAAAATGCTACCTCAATAACCCCATTTTGCCCTTGATCCATTTTTGCAAACTTTGTACCATAAATGCTACCTCACTGATATGACATAAACATAATATATTTTATAGCCCAAATTCCCTGTTTATGAACATATTATTACAATACACAGCACAGATATGCAAGTATGTTACTCATTTTGTTAGCTTCCAAACTGGTACATGTATGTCTCAAACTTCTAAATATTACAGCATTTTAAATTTAATGAACCATGAGAAATTTGCTTTGATATCTGTAATTCAGGTCATGGAATTTGGAAATATGACCTAATCCCCAGTGTCTTTGTTCATATATCAAAGAGATATAGTAGATAGACATATGTCACATCACTCTTGCAAATAAGCAAGTACATCTTACCAACTTAAAAAAAAAAAAAGACTCTGTGTCTCAAATAAAATTGCATGCTTTCAGCTGATGCTGCCTGAAAATCTGTTTGGAAAGTTGATTTCTAGAATAGTTAAATTTAGAGTCATTTTAATGTACAAATCTCTGACAAGAACTAGAAGTACAACCTATCACCCCTAAAAAAGATAAAATAAATGTAGATTTAAAAAGGACTTGAATTTTTTTTAAGCCCTCAGAAAATGTTACCATTTAGTAATGACATTCCCTATTCATTTGACCTCAGCTTGACACACTGAATTGCTCTGAACAGCTGTGGCCAGACACATAAGTTCCACATCTTAACTCTTGCTTTTCTCATTTGTATAGAAATGTACATTAAAAGAATACCAAGGCTAGAGTCAGAGACAATAAAAGAAGCAAAGTCACAAGTAATTATAAAATCCACATCTATCAGTGCAAAGAGGTTACCAACATTTCCCTGAAAACTTTGATAACATTCCACATGGAAATAGCTCAAACTTGGAGATATGCCATGCTTTTTACCTGATTCCATGGATTCAAAATGCCTGGATTAATAATACCTGAACTCATGTTTCTCAAATTAAAATAAAGAGGAATATCCTTGTGTAAACTGGTGACTGTTGGACTACTAACTGGATTGTAATACGATTAATTATAAGGTTTATAAAGTATAGAGAGGAAGTACTGGGCTATTTTAAAAACACTTATGAAGTGAGTAGATCTACAAGCTAATTTTCATGCACATGTTGGCTATTGCCTATAATGAAATACCAGTGTGACTTGTCCCCATAAAGCTGGAAGGGAGTAATATACTTTGTGATCTCAGTTTTCAGTGATTCTTCATGGTTCTCAACCCTGGCCACATACTACAATTACCTGGAAAATTATTTTAAAAGACACAGTGCCCAAGCCTCACTTGTCATCTTTGAGCTAAACCTAGGAATTGAGATGATTTTAATGTTCATTCAGAGTTGAGAATCACCACTTCTTTTTAGCAGGAAAAGCAACAATGCAAATAGCATTAACAGACACCTTTATTAGTTTGCTACAAAGTCATGATACACATACTCAGTTGTCTATAGAAGCAGATAATTTATTTTTAAAGTAGATAATGAATATATTGATGTAGTCCTTCAACAAAGATTCACTGAGCACCTATTATGTGCCAGAGATAGCAATAAGTATTATGTGTAAAAAGATTAATAAAATATGGTTGCTGGCCTTAGCTATAAGTGGGAGGAAACACATTTGTTAACTAGACAATTATAATGCACTGGAATAAATACTTTAACAGGTCATACAGAATATAGATAAAAATAAAAAATGAATCAATTAATTCTACCTAAAGGAGTCAGAAGAGGCTTCACAGATGATGAAAAAGTTAACTTTTCACTTGAAGGAAAGTTATATTCCGGAAAACTTGAAAAAAGATTTGATGCAAGTTCTAAAAACAGAGGCTCCTATAAGCAAAAGACTTAAATAGATGTTTTTTCAAAGAAGATATGTAAATAGCCAATAAGTACATGAAAAGATGTTGAACATTACCAATTATCAGGGAAGCACAAATCGAAACCACAATGAACTACCACATCACACCATTTAGAATGACTACCATAAAAAAAAAAGAAAGAAAGAAAATAAAACAGAAAATAACAAGTGTTGACAAGGATGTGGAGAAACTGAAATCCTTGTGCACTGTTGGTAGAAATGTAAAATGGTATAGCCTCTATGAAAAATAGCATGGCAGTTCCTCAAAAAATTTAAAATACAATTGCTATTACTATATGATCTAGCAATTCTACTTCTGGGTATATACTCAGAAGAATTATAAACACAGTCTCAAAGAAATGTTTTCATATCCAGGTTTATAGAAACATTATTCACAAGCTAAATCATTGAAGCAACTTCAGTGTGCATCAGTAAATGAATGGATAAGCAAAATGTGGTATACATATATACAATGAAGTATTATTCAGCATTAATTTTGACACATGCTTCATATAACACTAATGGACTTGGAGACATGTTACCAAGTGAAATAAGCCAGTCACAAAAAGACAAGTATTGTATAATCCCATTTATATGAGGTACATAGAATAGTCAAAATTATAGACAGAAAGTAGAATGAGGGTTGCTGGGGACTGGAGGGAGAAAGAACAGGCAGTTATTGTTTAGTAAGTATATAGAGTTTCAGTCTTGCAAATGAAAGGCTTCTGAAGATGGACGGTGATAATGATTGCACAACAACATGAATGTACCTAATCATCGAAGTGTACACTTAAAAACGGTCAAAGTGGTAAATATCATATTATGTGTATTTACTGAAATTAAAATATTGAGAAAAATATATAGGCTCCCAATGTTCTCTCAGTAGCAGCACTTTGTTCTCAGTTAGAAAGTTTTTCTGGGGTTACCTAGTGATCCTGAATAAGCAATTCCTCACTGGAGTGATGGTACTGCTCCAATAGAGAACCAATGAGGTGGACAAGATTAAAATTTAAGGCGGCATTTGGCTAGGTAGGGTTTTTTGTTTTTTGTTTTTTGTTTTTTTTTTGAGACGGAGTTTCGCTCTTGTTACCCAGGCTGGAGTGCAATGGCACGATCTCAGCTCACCGCAACCTCCGCCTCCTGGGTTCAGGCAATTCTCCTGTCTCAGCCTCCTGAGTAGCTGGGATTACAGGCACACACCACCATGCCCAGCTAACTTTTTGTATTTTTAGTAGAGACAGGGTTTCACCTTGTTGACCAGGATGGTCTCGATCTCTTGACCTCGTGATCCACCTGCCTCGGCCTCCCAGAGTGCTGGGATTACAGGCTTGAGCCACCACGCCCGGCCTGGCAGGGGTTTTTACACAAGTCCGTCTTGACATACCCACAGCCAGAATGGCATGACTGCAGAGTCAGTTAGAGAAAGCTTTGGTTTAAATAAGACACTCCAAGTATGAATACAAACTCCAAAAATACTGTAGGAAGAAGTAGTCAGGAGTGACCAGAAATAGGATTAAAGTGAAAGAAAATTGAAAATAGGAAGGTGGAATCTTGGGCAATTGCTGAACACCCTGGGTGGTGGTTAGGTTAAACCCTTCCTCCCATTCCCATTGCTCAAGAACTAGACTTTACCAACATACTGGCCAGAGTCTGGTGTTTATTTCACTGTGTATCTACCTCTTCATCTTAAGTCACTGGAGCTGGGCCCAAGAGTGTAGGATGGAAGACAAAACTGAATTGACTGATAAAATAGGAAGAGGTCATGGACAATGACAGTTAAGAAAAAGAAGTCTATGGAATTGTTGCCTTTGGAGGGCACTGAAAAATGTTGTTCCAGTTTGTAGGAGTCAGTGTTTGTTCATTCAACAAATCTTCTTCATGTGCACTTAGTATTTGTCAGGAACAAGAAACAAGGCACAGGTTCTGCCCTTCCGGAGTTTACAGTCTAGTGGCAGAGATAAACACACGTAATACTGTAAATTACTAGAAAATGGGAACTATGCTTTCTATGTGTGTTTATTTCCCTTGCCTATCCCACCCCATCCTTATCACTATGAAAACCATTGTTCTTAGAAGTGTTCTGTAACTTAATGAGAGGATAAATGAATGGTTTAAACTTCTTACATCAGAACTCTGTATCTAAAAAGACTGAGTTGAAAGAAAGTCTTTAAATATCTACAGAACAAAGCTCTTACTTTATAAATGAAAAAGTAGTATTAAGAGAAGTTGTAACTTGCTCAAGGTCATAGCTAGAATTCGTACCTTTTATTTTATCCATGGCTCTTTTGTAAGACCTTTATATGTTGACAAAAGCCTTCCTGGTAGTCCCAGAAAAAATTTCTCTGTGGGGCAACTTGAAATTTGTAAAACACCATAAATTTCAATAATATTTCTCAAAGTAAGAATAAACAGTAATATATGACTAAGGAGATTTTGAATGAAAGGAGCTTTAAAAAAATGAAGACACTAGCCATCCCAGAGTTTAATGTAAAGTGATAATGATTAAAGATCTGATAAGACTAGATAGACAAAGTAATGGAAGAGAATACGTAACTCAGAAGCAGAGCTAAGTATATCAAAATTTAGTATGGTATAAAATGTGTTTATCATAGATGAGAAGGAAATTTAAAATTTTTTAAAGGCATTAGAACATTTTTAAAATGCTAAAACATTAAAAGATACTAGAAGTCTTTAGAAAGAAACAGACTTTCTCTCTTCACTATATACTAAAATTTTGGCTGGAATAAGGAATTAAAAATGGAACACAGAATGGCAAAAAAGAAATCAAAAAACTGTAAGCAAATATTTATTAAGTCTCTGGAGGTAGAAAGGCTTTT
Organism: Saimiri boliviensis; assembly: GCF_048565385.1. Lineage (NCBI taxonomy): Eukaryota > Metazoa > Chordata > Mammalia > Primates > Cebidae > Saimiri > Saimiri boliviensis. The sequence goes on along the minus strand of NC_133463.1, from coordinate 54,892,478 downwards.
ATAGCTTATATGTGGTAAAGAAACTCACAAAGTGATCGGTATGGTTATAAAACGTTAAAATTGGAAGTCTCAAAACTTTACAAAATTAAAAGGCAAGTACAAAGAAAATATTTGCGCAAGTATAACAAAGCATTAATGCTTCTGTGCGTTATAAACTTATAAATCGGTAAAGAAAATGCCCATACAAAAACTGGAAGTATTCCCTTTGAAATCTGGCACTAGACAAGGATGCCCTCTCTCACCACTCCTATTCAATATAGTACTGGAAGTTCTAGCCAGAGCAATCAGGCAAGAAAAAGAAATAAAGGGTATCCAAATTGGAAAGGAGGAAATCAAATTGTCTCTATTTGCAGATGACATGATTGTATATCTGGAAGACCCCATCATCTCAGCCCAAAGTCTCCTGAAACTGATAAACAACTTCAGCAAAGTCACAGGATACAAAATCAACGTGCAAAAATCACAAGCATTCCTATACACCAGTAATAGACTTCAAGAGAGCCAAATCAAGAACGAACTGCCATTCACAATTGCTACAAAGAGAATAAAGTACCTAGGAATACAACTAACAAGAAACGTAAAGGACCTCTTCAAGGAGAACTACAAGCCATTGCTCAATGAAATAAGAGAGGATACAAACAGATGGAGAAACATTCCATGTTCATGGTTAGGAAGAATCAACATCGTGAAAATGGCCATACTGCCCAAAGTAATTTACAGATTCAACGCTATTCCCATCAAGCTACCAATGACCTTCTTCACAGAACTGGAAAAAAAACACCTTAAACTTCATATGGAACCAAAAGAGAGCCCGCATAGCCAAGTCAATTCTAAGCAAAAAGAACAAAGCGGGAGGCATCACACTACCAGACTTCAAACTATACTACAAGGCTACAGTAATCAAAACAGCATGGTACTGGTACCAAAACAGAGATATAGACCAATGGAACAGAACAGAGGCCTCAGAGGAAATACAACATACCCACAACCATCTGATCTTCGACAAACCTGACAAAAACAAGCAATGGGGAAAGCACTCCCTGTTTAATAAATGGTGTTGGGAAAACTGGCTAGCCATGTGCAGAAAGCAGAAACAGGACCCCTTCCTGACACCTTACACCAAAATTAACTCCAGATGGATTAAAGACTTAAACATCAGACCTAATACCATAAAAACCTTAGAAGAAAATCTAGGCAAAACCATTCAGGACATAGGTGTAGGCAAGGACTTCATGACCAAAACGCCAAAAGCAATGGCAACAAAAGCCAAAATAGACAAATGGGACCTAATCAAACTCCACAGCTTCTGCACGGCAAAAGAAACAGTCAGTAGAGTGAATCGGCAACCAACAGAATGGGAAAAAAATTTTGCAGCCTACTCATCTGACAAGGGGCTGATATCCAGAATTTACAAAGAACTAAAGCAGATCTACAAGAAAAAAACAAACAAGCCCATTCAAAAATGGGCGAAGGATATGAACAGATACTTTACAAAAGAAGACATACTGGAGGCCAACAAACATATGAAAAAATGCTCATCATCACTGGTCATCAGAGAAATGCAAATCAAAACCACATTGAGATACCATCTCACACCAGTAAGAATGGCGATCATTAAAAAATCAGGAAACAACAGATGCTGGAGAGGATGTGGAGAAATAGGAACACTTTTACACTGTTGGTGAGAGTGTAAATGAGTTCCACCATTGTGGAAGACACTGTGGCGATTCCTCAAGGACCTAAAAATAGAAATCCCATTTGACCCAGCAATCCCATTACTGGGTATATATCCAAAGGATTATAAATCATTCTACTACAAGGACACGTGCACATTAATGCTCATTGCAGCACTGTTTACAATAGCAAAGACCTGGAACCAACCCAAATGCCCAACGATGATAGACTGGATAGGGAAAATGTGGTACATATACGCCATGGAATATTACGCAGCCATCAAAAATGATGAGTTCACGTCCTTTGTAGGGACATGGATGAACCTGGAAACCATCGTTCTCAGCAAACTGACACAAGAGCAGAAAATCAAACACCATATATTCTCACTCATAGGTGGGTGTTGAACAATGAGAACACATGGACACAGGGAGGGGAGCACTACACACTGGGGTCCGTTGGGGGGAAATGGGGGAGGGGTGGGGGGTGGGGAGGTGGGAAGAGATAGCATGGGGAGAAATGACAGATACAGGTGAGGGGACGGAAGGCAGCAAACCACACTGCCATGTGTGTACCTATGCAACAATCTTGCATGTTCATCACATGTACCCCAAAACCTAAAATGCAATTAAAAAATAAATAAAATAAAAAAATAAAAATAAATAAAAATAAAAAAAAGAAAATGCCACATACAGAAAGGAAACATGAACAATTTATGAACATAAAATCAAATTTCTAACCAGAACATTTGAAAATACTTTATGTCAAAGGCCATCAAGACATATATTCACCTGTGAGCCAGAAGCAAGTCCCAGACCACACAATGAGAAGTACTTATTAGCACAATTTCTCTCAGATTATGAAAGCAGAAAATACTCATTTGTTTTATTTTTATTTTTTTATTGCATTTTAGGTTTTGGGGTACATGTGAAGAACATGCAAGACTGTTGCATAGGTACACACATGACAGTGTGATTTGTTGCCTTCCTCCCCATCACCTATATCTAGCATTTCTCCCATGCTATCTCTCCTCAACTCTGCACCACCCGCTGTCCCTCCCCTATTTCCCCCTGACTGACCTCAGTGTGTGATGCTCCCTTCCCTGTGTCCATGTGTTCTCATTGTTCAACACCCGCCTATGAGTGAGAACACGCGGTGTTTGATTTTCTGTTCTTGTGTCAGTTAGCTGAGAATTATGGTTTCTACGTTCATCCATGTCCCTACAAAGGACATGAACTCATCATTTTTTATGGCTGCATAGTATTCCATGGTGTATATGTGCCACATTTTCCCTGTCCAGTCTATCATCAATGGGCATTTGGGTTGGTTCCAGGTCTTTGCTATTGTAAACAGTGCTGCAATGAACATTAGTGTGCATGTGTCCTTACAGTAGAATGATTTATACTCCTTTGGATATATAGCCAGTAATGGGATTGCTGAGTCAAATGGAATTTCTATTTCTAGATCCTTGAGGAATTGCTACACTGTCTTCCACAATGGTGGAACTCATTTACACTCCCACCAACAGTGTAAAAGTGTTCCTATTTCTCTACATCCTCTCCAGCATCAAATTTCTCAAATACAAAACTCTTGGGAGTCTACTTCTTACATTGCCATTTCAAAACAAAGCAATTTGATGTTAAAAGGTTGAAGGACGAAATGAATGAAATAAACAAACGTATGAATAAATGAGTTAGTAAAACCTTAGCACCATTTATGACTTTAAAATTTCGACAAAATTCATTAATGGCAGAAGAAAATCAACAAACTGGAAGAAAGCAACAACAGGGAAATTCAAAGTATTCGGGATTACTAAACTATATATATTTAGCTAAGACAATGCAGATGAAGCCATGTCTATTCTTTAACAAAACAAGTGGTTTTGTAAATAGAAGAGTAGGTTCTGATAATACAGAAAGTGTGATGTCTATTCATTATCAAAGAGATCAAATAGTCCTTTTAAGGGTAGTTGCAGACCATAAATGAACGTTTAGCTGGAGGAAGTACCCAACTAATTGCTATTCATTGGAGCAGAAAGCAGAACAATGATAGCTACAGAAGCCACCTGCCCTTAATTTGATCTGGGATAGGATGACTCTGATAAAGCCTGACCCAAGGAACAGGAGGCCCGCATTCTGGTCCTGAAGACAGATCAAGAATAGAATCTTAGGAAACCACAAAATGGACTGGGAAAAAAACAAGAAGGATGATCAAGGAGAAACAGGAGAGTTTAGCCAAAACTGAAAAGAATGAAAAAAGGTAGTGAGTGGTTAACAGAAAGACACACCTTAAAGAAATCAAGAAAGATGGTGCCTAAAAACAAAGCCATTAGAGAACATAATAAAAACTTTCATTAGAGTAGGAGGAGCATCAGCCAGATTACGTGGACTTACATACGAAAGTGAAGAGTCAATGTGAAGGAAGTAAGAACATCAACCATAAAACATTATTTTCAAGAAGTTTGATGGTAAAGGAATAGGAGGATTGCTTTGAACTAAAATTGCTGAGTTTAAAAAGTGAATAAATTAATATATGCCAAAACAATATACATGAATTTACTTGTTATTATTACCAATTAACCCTGGATAAATTGTTCTGATTTTTAACAAATTATTTAAAATGTTATGTTGCAATTTTGGATTCAAAAACTCTAAATTTTCTTAATATATTTATTAGTGTTCTCATGTTATTTCAATAATCAAAGGACCCTAGTGACTACTAGACTTACATACATGGAATCGAATGATTTCCTCTCCCATCCCCATTCTTCAATGCAGCATTATTTAACATTCATTAAGTATTAGTAACTTTATTTCTAGGTCTTTTGGGTTTGTCTTTACCAGGTAACCTTTGGAAATGTTACCCTTGCCATGTAACCTTTTGTCAGCCACACCCTTTCACAGAGATATTTCTTCTATATCCCATCTGCCTTGTCAAAAAAAAATACCCTTATTAGAAGGTTAATTGGAAGAAATTTAATTAACAAACAATTTATTTTAAAAAAGAAATTCACAAAACCTAAATACTCAGAAAGCCCTAGGCTCTTTGTGTCAGAGTTTTAGTTAAATTCTCAGGCAATGAAGGAGAGAAAGAAGTGGAAAATCAGTATAGCTTCATAAGCCCTCTATGTTGCCTGTATTCGTTCCTAAATCTTGTATTAATTCTTCCACAATCGTCTTTCTTCCTAATCTCCATGGACTCTATTTCTGCCAATTTGCATTCTTGGCAAGGCCACATCAGGGAACCCAGAGAGGGCGCTGTAGCTATGCTTCTACTCAGTTAACTTTCCATTTTGAACAGGGATAGAGGTTCACCTGGACTTGACATCAGAATGTCAATGGCCACCTCTACTTGACATCAGAATTCTGTAAAGAGAAATGATTCTTTCTCTTGGAGCTTCCCTATCAATTGTTCTCATGCCCAGGATGGGACAAGTAAGTTTCCTGACAGGAGGTACTTTTTTGACAAGGAGCCAAAAACTTTCCCCTCATCAGAAATATAATTGGATATTTGATCTAGTACCAGAACTCATGCTCTCAAAAGTGCAGGGCTTCCCAGGACTGGCCTTGGGAAGTAGAGAATGCTGAAAGATCTATTCTAGAAAGGTAGGCAACTATATAAACATTCTAGGAAGACCAGAATCTAGACACTGTGGTTATGTCATAATGCCACTGGCCAACCTGACCCATGCAAACCTTTCAGCAACATGTAGAGACTGTTGATGGGCTCACCTGTGACAGGAAGTAGTTCAGGTGTCAAATACTGGCCTAGCCAACCCAAGAACACTGAACACTGCAATCAGAATACCCACAAATACTACCACATTATGCTGCATCTCTGACTTCCTCTTCCCTCTACCATAAGAGTATCCTGGCAGCTGTGGAACATTTAGACTCCTTATCTTTCAACTCCCATCTTCCTTACCTCTAACCTACCTACTTCATCTGACCACAGAGTCTAGTTCACAGGCCTGCTTTAGACAGGGTTAAGGCCTTTCACATTCATGTCCACTTAGCCATTGTTGACAGATGGAGCGTATTAATTCTTAGAAAAAATCCTTCATCAATAAACGACCCATCAGCAGTTGCAGTTGTACCCCCTACCCACCCCAACCTCATCCCTGAATCTGCTTCTATCAATATCCACTTTCACAGCAGCTCTGGCATCCATTCCAGCTTGCATCATTCATCAATAAGCTCAATCCAAAAAGGCCCTGCCAAGACTCTGATGAGACCATATGAGGAACGCTTATATGTGTAGGGGAGAGCTGGTCTCCTGATGATGTCAGATCCCAGCCCACCTGGAAGTACAAAATGGAAACCCACTGGCCACTAATACCTTTCACCAGGTGAACACCAGGAAATCTCAGTGTGGTTCTGGCTAAGGGAGTGGCCAAATAAAAGCACAGATTTACTGGTGTTTGTTGCTTTATATGATGCTAGTTCATACCCACAAGGGACCTTCAGAGCAGCATTAAAGCACACTATGTTTCAACATTAACCAAAAAAATGTAAAATACATGATTAATTTTTATACTGAGCATGTTTTTAAGTACTGCAATAGTAATAGACATACTGCATTAAATAAATTCAAATATTCTAGAAATTTAAGAAACAGAAAGCTTTTAGCTTAAGAATTCCTCCAGGCCTACCTCCCCTTCTTTGTTTTTTTTTTTGTTTGTTTGTTTGTTTGTTGTTGTTTTGTTTTTTGTTTTTTGTTTTTTTATCATCTCATTCTGAGGCTTCCTTCTGTCTCAGGCTCACAAGACTTTGTAACTTAGCCTGCTTGCTCACTCTTCCTTTCTCTATAATCATTTGACCCAACATTTACCCTGTTTGTGTTCTGGTATTTTTTAGGATGCTGAGCTCTCCATTCTTCAAGCCTTGCACCTTGCTCAGGACCCCAATTCACAATGAGAGGGGAGACAAGCAGGGTCCTAACCCTGTGATTATCAAGGTACAAGAGATACACCAAGGAAAATGCTGTTTCTTCCACAGCCCACCAGCTAATGCTAACTGAATCCACCCGTTTCTCAAAATAGCCCACAAACTTTGAGTTGGCTCACTTCATTCTGCCTCTGGGCTTTATGAAGTGCCTGTCACCACCACCCACCTGTCTACCCCACTGTAGGGTCAAATTGAAAAGAATATCAATCATAACCCTCCTCAATTTCCTCACCCTTCCACTTCCCAGCCCTGTGAAATTTTGTCATGGCTCTGCTACCACTTCAGTAAAATATAAAAAACAACAATTGTATCTAATATACATATTAAGGAGACTGAAATGTTTTAAAACACATGTGAGCTATCTATACATAGCAAATGTTCAATAAATTATTAGTTTCATTTACTATTTCTGCTTATAGAATCTTGTTACCAATAAATAAATAAATAAATAAATAAAGACGCAAACCAGCTCTTTTAATGTTTGCATTTGGTAATTATTCCAAGATTTAAGGTAGGTCAAGAAAATAATGAAAAATAAAAAGCAAGAACCAATTAGGTTCTCCTTCAACTAGCCACCAAGTTCACTGTGCGTGTGTGTGTGTGTGTGTGTGTGTGTGTGTGTTTAAAAAAAAATCTAAAGAATCTCACGCCTGCAAACAATTCCTTCAAAGTTTAATTCGTTTGTATTTGTTTCAGAGAACTAGAACATCTGTCTTCCCACACCTCTCCCCAGCTCCTGCTCCTTTCTCTGGAATGTTACATGTTTTTTTTAAACCTCAGAGACATCCCATTAGGTTAATAATTTGGAATCAAAAATGTCTGTTTTATTTTATTTGTTTTCTCCTAGTTTGATAAAGTGGCAAATATTACTTGACTTGTCCCTAAAGTATTCAGTGTTAGATTTCTCTCCTTACCAAGAAAATGGCATATACAGTAATTCTTCTTCTACTGTATATAAATTCCAAATGCTACCTTAGCAGAATTATGAAATAAAAATGAATGCCTTTTAAAGCATTTATGGGGACTGGGGAATAAATGATAGAATTTTCTTATATTTCTTGTATATGCAGATAACAGATACATTTAATGCAAGAAGGAAATAGAATTTTAATAGAATTTTTAACTAAAGATCTTGAAACAAAACTAGACATACATTTTAATTGAATTTCTGGCTCAAATTACAGCAAACCATTATAAATCATTAGGAATCAGTTTTAAAACTGCTTTCACTTTTCTCCGTATTACAAACACAGAGGTAAGCTTTTACAGCTTCAGATAAGTGTTAATAAATTACCCGAATTTCAAAATTAATGGCTGCCCGGCTGCTTTGGGGAGATATCATTGTGTTTCATGAATATTTTGATTTTGTGATTAGATCAAAATGCACTGAATTCCTAAACAGTCATAACCAAGGTCTGCTGATCATAAACTGTTCTTTTTTTAATAAATTATATTCCTCACAAATCTGCTGATATGGAATAATTAGAAATTGGTTGCCTGCATTTACTGTAATATTTGCATGACTTTAGATCTCCACCTACTGATCTAGAGGCTGGCAGGAAATGTACATTTTGTACATTTCTAAATATACCTTGCCTGCAGAGATAATGGTTTATATTGTGATGGGAAGAAGGTTTTTATTTGCAAAAAACAAAGAGGTGTCACTTGCCAGTTCTGGAAGACATTGATTAGGCAGTTTATGTCATTTCTATTCAGAACTTATTATTTACAGCTTTCTTGTTTCCTTTCCTTTGTAAGAGATAAAGATCTGTATCTTGTAAACTGCTTAAAGACTATTTTGTCTTTTTAGGGAGTCTTGAAATACATTTCGCAGAATGCAAGCATCCTGAAACTAAATATAAACTGAGTAAAATACAGTATCCCAATCTTATAGAATATCTCTAAGGGTAATCTTTAAATTAAGCAATACATAAATAGTTACACTGAGGAAAAACAGAAAGTTCCCTTTGTAAATCCATCCTTTACCATGTAAAGCACATATATATAAATTTGAACCTAAACAACCTATACCAGGTAATCTGATAATTAAGTACAGTCATATTGGAGAAAATGCTGACTGCACAAATTTAAGACTAGTTTTATCCTTATAAATGTAATGATCTTCTAAAAAATTGAGTAACCCCAGGAGCTAAAAACCCAATGTTTTCAAATATTCCAATACAATAATATTTATGGAACATTTCTTCAAGGTTTATTGAAAGGAAGGTTTTCAACAATAGGACAAAAACAATTCTTGATAAAATCCAGAGACAGTTTCAGAAGAAGGATACAGGAAAGTTTCAGCAGCTTCTATTTAGAGACCTGGGAAGTAAGAGGGTTCACTGGGAGCATCATTTACTGCAGTAATGACACAATCGTCTTCCTCTGGGCCTTCACAAGCCAGAGTCAAGGAGTCTTAAGCCTAGTATTCCTACAACTCACAGCAATATTTTCGTGGGTCTTTGAAGTTAAAACGAGGCTTAAACCGGTTGCCTCGCTTATGGTTCGTGGCACCTGGCATTTTTTTTTAAGTGCTTTAAGGCCGGGACAGTGACAGTTGCTCACTGTTGGGATTCTTTGCAACTTCTCAGCTTACCACAAACACAAGAAGAACCAAAAAGAGTGGCTAGATTAAAGTGACTAAGAGTCCATGGCAAGCCTCTCCATGAGAAACATTTAACCTTAGTAAGACTCTACCAGTCCAACATAGTAAATGCACAAATGTTCATTTGTTTGTACAAAAAATAAAAGTGGGATAACATTCACATTTGTAATTAAGCAGTCAGGCTTACTATGGTTTAGCATGTTAGCAAATATATATAAGAATCTACCCCAAAATTCTGCTTAGAGTCCATGAAAGCTAATAAGAAAGAGCATAAGCTAAAATTCATTACTTATTATATGTATCTCCTGGAGCTGATATGTGGATTAAATGAAACAAAGCATGTGAGATGCTTAAGTGCCTCAAGTAAATAGTAAATATTACAAAACAAACAAATAAAACCCAATGGAAATACTGAGAATTTTATAGAGACAAAATTTCAGCATTTTTTTTTCATCTGACCTCTTTTACACATTCATTCTGTTTTCAGTCATCTGCAGTTTCTACATAAATCTCTATTTATGCTTATATTTGCAATGAAAAACATTCAGGCAAAAATCTTTTTGCAGTTGTTACTCAAAAGAGAAGGCATCTACATTAGTCATATATGTCAGCATTTGCATAGACAGAAGGTACCTCTATAGCCACAAGCAATTCTGTGCTCTTTAATGTAAGGTGGAATCTGCATTGTAGAAACACATTTTCCCAAAATCAACGCTGTCATCAGAAAGCTTAATCATGTTAAAATATATTCTTCCCTCTGAATATGTTTATGCACATAGACGTATATTTTTTAAATTTTAGCTAGTTCTATTCCAAACATATGATTCCTATTTTAAAATAAAGAAGGCATTTCTAGTAACAAAGAGTAGGTTGCTCAAGAATGATTTATCTACTTAAATATTTGCTGAGCATCTGTTCTGTGCCAGGTACTATGCTAGACCCTTGGTATACAGGGATGAATAGGATCAGCTACCAGTTTCAGGAAGCTGAGTCTATTGGGCAGAGAGAAAACTTCATGTTTAGTTATAGTTTATTGTGATCATCTCTGGGGTGGAAGCATGCATAGAATATCATGGGGCCAAAGGAAGGTCTCAATAACAGGGTAGATTGTCAAACAGAATTCTTGGGTCTAAGAAAACCAGGAAGAGGAAATTAAATGATGAAACAGAATAAAAGATAATTCAGAGGACCAACACTTGAGACACAAAACAGTACATGTTTGAGAAAGTTCATGTATTCCATCAGGCTGATGCAAATGATGCCTCCAGGTGCTCTGCAAAGCAAAAGGCTCCATTTACAATCCATTGAACCATATTTGGGGAATTAGCCCAATTGGGTATACCCAGCCCAAGTCTCACTAGGAAGGTCATCCTACTAACCACCTTTCCATAGTCAGTTGAGATCATATGGAAACAAACATCTCAAACACAAGACATGCCAAATGGAATTATTGATCTTCTCACAAGACTTACTTCTCCCCATAGCCTTCCCATTTTAGTCAATGGCAACACCATCTACTCAGTCCCTCAAATCAGAACTATGGAAGCCATTTTATACGTATCTGTCTCATTCACATAAGCTCCATCCACATCTCCAATACTTTCCCAGGCAATTACAGTTTCAGATTGTATCTCAACTAACTGCTTCCTTGCATTTCTACTACACCACTGGAGTTCAAACTACCACCACCTTATGTCTGAACTGTTGCAATAATTTTCACTCAAATCTCTTCACCTCCATTCTTGAGCCTTTTTAATACATTTTTTTCACAAAAGCCATTTTAAAATGTTAATCTTATCATATATCGTTGGCTTAAAACCTGCAATAATTATTCTGTGACCTTAGAATAAAACTCTAAACCTTTACTCCCCTGCTTCTCTGGTGATACAGTTGCATCTGGACAATAGATGTCTGGACAACAAGAAGAACTTGCAGTTCTTCTAGGATCTAGATGTGACCATATAATTAGGTTCCAATGATGGTTCTAAAATAGATGGGAGTGATGTGTGCCATTTCTGCACCCAGGTCTTCACACATGGGATGCCCACACCCTTATGCTCTCTCACCTTTCCACCAACTAAACATAGAAACAATGGGAGCAATCTTGGAAGGAGAGTATTGAGAATGGCAGGACACTTCTGTTAGTCTGCATCACTGGATGAATCTGCCTAGCAGAGATCCCTTAGCTTTCCCAGACTCTTTTATGGGAAAGAAATTTACTGCCATCTTGTTTGAGCCATTGCACTTTGGGATCTCTTCTTTCCAGCAATCTGGCTTTCACCCTGATCCACACACTGATTCCAGTTTACAAGCCTTTCATGACTTTTCCTTGCCAACTTCATCTTTGGCACTCTCCCTTTGTTCACAAATGACTTTTGAATGTGACAAGTTCTTTTCTGCCTCATAGCCTTCAAACATTTAGTCCCTTAACCAAATTCTTACTCCCTCTACCCTTATCTAATCTTCCTTCTCCTGACTTCTACTTATCCTGTGGTCAAATCTTTAAATAACTCATGAGATAGGTCTTCTCTAGTCTTGGACTTAACTAAATTAAGTCTCTTATTTTCTCTCCTTTTAATGTCCTGCTCTTTTCTTTCTTTCCTTCCTCTCTCTTTCAATAAAGGTTTATTAAGCACAATGCCAAACACTGTGCCAGGGATTGAAAGCAAGAATTTCTGGTAAATAAATAGATGATAGATAGATACATACATAGATACATAAATACATGGCATGCAGGCTATCAGTAAAGATAGAAACATAAACAAATAAATTAATAAAAGAATTCCATGTTATGGTAAGTACTATGAATGACTTAGAAACTAGTAGGAAATACTAGCATTTATTACAATTTCTAAGTTATATTTTAAGTTTACTTATTCCGTGTCTGTATATCTTACTGTAAGCTCTAAGGGTAAGGTTCTATTCATTTTGATTTCCCCTGTGTATTTGCTGCCTTGTACAATGCATGGAATGTAGTAAGTGCTTGATACAGTTTGGCTTTGTGTATCTACCCAAGTAACATCTCAAATTGTAATCCCCATAATCCCCACGTGTCAAGGGAGGAAGGGCAGGAAGTGACTGGATCATGCGAGCAGTTCCTCCCATGCTGTTCTCATGACAGCGAGTGAGTTCTTATGAGATCTGATGGTTTTATGCATTTGACAGTTCCTCCTTCACATGCTATCTCTCTCTCTCTCCTGCCATGGTGTAAATCATACCTGCTTCCCCCTTCCTCCATGATTCTGTTTCCTGAGGCCTCCCCAGCCAACGTGGAACTGTGAGTCAATTAAACTTTTCTTTATAAATTACCCTGTCTCAGGTAGTTATTTATAGCATTGTGAAAACAGTCTAATGCATATGCTCATAATAGAAGCATAGAAAGAGGAAATGCTTCTTGAAAATGTATGCTAACAAGGCCTAGAATTCAGGGTATACATTTGCGACTTACATGCTGCTATTCCCAATCCTTAACTCATAACTCCGACAAACATTAGGATTCTCTAGGCACTGTTTTCTTCCAGGCACTCTTTTCTTTCATGCTGCTCTGATGCTAGGAGGCAACAGATACATTGAAAAAAATATATGGGCTCTGTGACCAAGTAGACTTGGATTGGAACCTCAGGTTGGGGAACCTCAGGTTGCCTACCTTCTAGTCATATTCCTTTGGGCAAGGTCATTTACCTCTGAGCCATGTTTATAAGATGGGTATATTAATTCCTACTTCACAGAGTTGTTATAAAGATTGCGGTGAAAAAATATCTCACATAGTACCTATTATATACTATATGACCAACAAATGTCAATTTTCTTCCTTTTACATCTTCTCTTAGTAAGGAAAACATTCCCTCCTTGCTGTGAGCTGTGCTCAAGAAGATCCCTCTGTGGCTGTTAGAGAGTCAGCTTTGAAATGCTCTCTCAGTGCTTTGTAATGTTAAACATTTAACACAATTACTGTAAGGTGTGCTCATTATTATTGGATGGGATGAATATTTTAAAATGAGACATAATAGTAAGGTTGTCATGATTGTGCTTTGTCAAAATGCCATACACAGGGACAGGAAGTTTTGTTTTTGGAGCACTACAAAATAAAACAAATTCCATTTGACCTAGCAATCCCATTATTGGATATATATCCAAAGAACTGCAAATTGTTCTACTGTAAAGAGTAAACAAATTTTAAAACAAAAAGAGTGGTTAGAGGTTCTAGAGGAGGTGATATACATGAAGTTAGTATTAATCAAATTGTGGGGAAATATCTTATCAATCCTAGCCTTTCTAATGGAAATCAAATATTCAGGCTTTTGTGACCTAGTTGAATATTCACTAGAAATTAGTAGACTTATACTAATGGATGGAAAAATTACTAAAAGTATAAAACAAAGTTTCTGTAATTGCATACAATTTTCTTATCCTCTGAACATAGAAAAATAGATTAAAAAGTACTTGCCAAATTAAATAACTAAAGCAAAGGGACAAAAGAAAGTCTCACTTAATACTGTTTTCAGGAAGGAACTGGCAGAAAAGAAGGATAGCCGAACCACCCTCCCAAAGCTAAGGTTGTCGTTATCATTTGCACGGAGCAAAGAAGGGAAGTAAACCATACTTCAGAAGATACAGAGAGACTAAAATGTTAGGTTTCAACTAAGAAAGAAAAATGCTTTTGCCAAGAAATCTAGGGGGAAAAATGTGATTTGATAAAAGGCAGTCATCAAACAGGAAGAAACTTCTAGGTCATTTCTAGATTCATTTTTTAGATTGGGGACCTAGACCACAATCAACATCAGCTATTTTTTGCCTTCCATGATGTCTAGAATTTGAGCAGAAAACAAGACAGCAATATTCAAGCCTTGCCTCTGTGGCCATACCTGAGTGACTTCAGAAAAATAGAACTTTGATGGTCATGATATGATATAATGCATTTCATCCAACTTCATTGATAAAGCACTCCTTCTCTCTTGAATTTTCAAAGATTATCATCCACGCCTTACAAAATGGACCAAGCACTCACAATGGCTCTATTTCCCAGGCACTGAACAGGAATTGAGGACATTTACGAAATCATAAGAAGTCAAGGAAATATTTTAAGATAAATGTAAACTTTACTATGAAGTTTGGATTGACATCTCATATACTCTATATTTGTATTTTTAGTGTCTGTAGCTGAACTTTTCACATTCTCTTCAAATAGATTTTGCAATCTGGGTGTAGATTCCTCCTTGAATATAAGAATCCCATGTTATATTTAAAAGTAAAGAAGATATTAATAAGGTGTTCATGAATGACATATCATTGAGAATCTCCAGATTTTTAATATCATAATACATTATTCCCTTATAAAAATTTATTAACTTACAACTGAAAATACACCCTTTAGTATTAAGGAGAGTTACTATGTATAAATAAAGACCAATCTAGTTGGTTTGAGGCCAGGGTGTTGGGTAGTCAAGCCATGTTCATTCCAGAATTATGAGGTTTAATGGTGATATCTAGCCTCTAGCACATGCAATTCAAATTCTTTTTTCAGGAAATTAAAATTATTTGTAGTTGCCTTAGCTCAAAGTACATGTTCACAAATCTAAGTTGACCATGTAAAATACACACACACATATGCACAGAGAGAAAGGGAGAGATCCAAGGAACTCCCCTACCATTGGGAGGTGACTCCCTTGCCATTAGGAAGGCCATTATTATTAAGAAAGTCATAAAAGGCTCCAAGATATTGTTCATGAACTCAGCAGTCAAGAAACTAGGATGCTTAGAGTAAACCAATGAAAAGCTTAGATGTAAAAAATAACATGTGAAAAAAGAAGTACAAGGGCATTTCCTCACTGCAGATCTTCAGTACACACTTCAAAAGTATTAAGTATGTTGTGTATTCCCATAGACACTTGGGCTTTCTCAACATTACCCAACAAATCAATGTGAAAGCATGACACCTTGCCTTCTTTACACTGAAAGACAAATCCCCAAATACCATGATATTTATAGCGTCTATGGACATGACTGTAGGAAAGCCCACATACATTGCTAGAAAGAGAAGTATATCATAATAATGCGTTTATAAAGCATTGGATGAGGCACTGAATTGGTGGGGGAAAGTGCATGTAACATAATATTTTCATAAGTCTTGGTTTTCATCCATGATCCTAACTTCAAATTACATTTGTAGTCATTACAAAAAATGCTAACAATTCATGCTTCTAATACCTCATTTTTTGTCACCTTCTACTTAGAATGTTGAAGTTTGGCATAATCTTTCAAACTATCCAAGAATCTGGTATTTCATTAAACATTTAAGAAAACTCTTTTGTTATTATAGGAATGAACTATCAAAGGCTCTATGACGTAACAGAAGGAATAGGAGATATAATCAAAAATGAAATATATATTCACATATAAAAATATATAGTGTAAAGTAATAAGTGCCAGAAAATAATGTTGAGATGGAGAGGAAAAGATATGAATGTCTGAATTTTACCTTTGCTCAAAAATTTCTTCTTCCTCTGAAGTACTGAGGAAGCAATACAACAAGAGACAAAGATGAATGGACACATTATTACTTTAGAATTAGCTGGACCAGGACCCAATACTCCAATGCAGGGTTCTCCTGTAAAATTGGTTAAGTGAGTGTGTCTGATGCTCAAAACTCATACTGAACTACTATGCCCCTGTTTTAATTCTCTAACTACTCACCAAAAGTGATGCGAATTTGGGAGTGTGTAATAAAAGAGAGGCAAGATAGGCTTCCCAGAAAGCCCTGCCACAGCCTACCATTTGTATCTCTTAAAGGCAATAGGAAGGAGAAGAAAGAGATCTGGGTACAAGAGAACATCCGTTTGCAATAGTAAATACGTCCATTAGTAAACACAGCCCAATATATTTCCTCTACTCTGACCACATTGGGATATCGTAAAGAATACGAGAAATAGAAGAAATGCCTACCTTCCCTCCACCCCCACAAAAAAAAAGGTATCAAATTCTTTGGGAACTCAAAGAAAAGAGGGACATTGAAATCAAGAAAAATGTATTTTTTGGATGTTTTTTCCTCTTCAATGATTGCTTCCTGATCTACTTCCTCAGCTCTTTTTCCTCTACTATCTCTTAAGTTTTCCTTTCAGGATACACTGCATTACTACAGACTCGATTCATGTGTAAAATACCACCTGAGTGCTGATTAATTCCACCTCTAAAGCTCAGTGGAGACCTGCCTTCTAAGCTTCAGGCTGCAGGTCATGCCTCTGGTAGGTTATCTAACTTAATTCATCTTTAAGTGATAAGATAATGAGACCTTCCACATTTATCTCTAAGCTTTCCTTCTGATTTCTCCCACTAAGCTTGTTCCTCATGTGTTATTTTTTTAATCTTAAATTTGTAGAACCACTATCCAGCCAATTGAGCAAACTAGAAATTTGTTAGTGATCACTGACTCTCTCCCTCTCTTCCTAATCTGCAATATCAGTTAAGAGAGTGCTACCAATATTAGCTATTGAGTATTTTTTGTTTCCCTCCTTTTGATTCTCTCTCACTCCTAGATTACATTAACATTTTCCATCTACTCTTACTGGTTGTGGGCTTTTCTTCCTCAAATTCGTTCTCAACATAGCTTCTGGCTTGGTCTATCTAAATTGCAAATCTAGTCATGCCAGTACTGAAATCCATTCATGGTTCTCATGTCTACACAACAAATTCCAAAGTTTTTAACGTGATACAGCAGTTCCTCCCCAAATCATGCCTACCTTTCGTACTTCATCTTCTGCTTCTCCCTCCATCCCTTGAGCTGAAATAGCACCTACTTCCTGGTGGTTTCACCAAACACCTCCTTTTATCAGCTAGCCTAAGCTAAAGCCACTGAGCTTTAGCTTTTTTCAACTAGCCTAAACTTTTTATGTTATTTGGAAAAGGCTTTTTTCTCTGCTACCTTTTCATCTAGATAATTCTTTGTTACACATTAAAATTCTGCATAGCTGCAACTTTCTCCAAAACTTCTCCTGTGATTCACTTCTCACTTCTCAAAGATAGATTATAGTCTTTTCTTCTCTGCTTACATATTTGATTATACCTACTAATGTATTCATCAGCTCTCCTAGACTATGAGGGATCGGTGGCCTTGTGTACCCTTTTGGCACATAACAGGTGCCTATGAATGGACCTATTTATCAAAAGGAAGGATGGGAGTAAGGAATATAGGATGAAAACAATGATTTGAATAGTTTTGAAAATCATTTTGGTAAGCGACATTTATGTAGAAGGGAATTAGAAGCAGAAGGAACCTCATGAGATAAGGTATAAAATGTAAAACCCAAGGCAGTGAGGGGAGAGATATATGGCTAAAGATATATGAGAGGTTATCCTGATTTGATCTTTACACATTATATGAATGCATCAAAATATCACATTCACCCCCAAAATATATACATATATCAATATTTGAAAGGTACATGAGAAAAAAATAACCTTAAAAGTTTGGTTAGGTTGTAAAGGACCAAAATACAAGATTAAAGGGTCTGAACTTCATTAAGAAGATGAACTACTGAATAATTTTGAGCAGAAATGACTGTACCAAAGTAGGTTAATGAAAGAAAGCTTCATTTCTAGGTGAGATGTATTAAAGAAATGAGAGTTTGGGGAAGTCAGATTGAGGTACATGGATTGCAATACTCAGAAAGAGATCTAATGCAGAACTGAATTAAGGAAATGGATTTGGGAACAGAAAAAAAAAGACATAGACTTAAGAGAAATTGTGGGGAAAAGAACTGTCAGGAATTGGTAATAGATTGGAAGAAAGGGAAGAAACAGAGAGTATGGAAAGCTTAAAGAATAGTGGTATCATTAATGAACAACAAAATTCACAGATTGTGCCAGTGTAAGAGGACTGCTGATGAATACAAACTGAAACAGGTTGAGCGTGAAGATTCTCTAGAGGATCCATTTGAAGACACCGAGGTTTGGAGCTGAGGAGAGTGACCTTGGCTTCAGAGATAGATTAAGGAGTCATTTGCATAGTTATGGGAGTTGAACAAGAAATTTGGAGGTTTTTGTGGTCCATCTATCTAAGGATATAGGTAAGTTCACACTTAATCCAAATCATATTTTATCACATTAATATCGAAAATGTGCTGTGCACATTTAGATATCCACTTCTTGTGGATGCCTAAAATGTGCTGTGCACTTTTAAATACTGATGTGATAAAATATGATTTGGATTAAATTAGCCTTTGTAAGATGAAAATCCAAAGCTTCTATCTCAACTTTATTCAAGATGTGTCTAGGGATGTCCCACATCAGAGATCATTCATCCCATATTCTTCTGCTCCAACTTCTCGTTGATATTTTCTTCCCACAGGCCACCTGAAGGAGTAGATGGACCAGTAAAAATTCAAATAAGAAAAGGTCATAAAGAACTTTCAGATTCCAGTCTTGGGCACAACATGATCTTAACCAAGCTCCATGGTGTACCCATGCCTAAGAAAATATGAAATGAAAAAAAGAATGGGGTCAGTGGAAGTTTTAAAAACATGAAACCATGAGGTCGTGGTGGTGAAAGCATTGACACAGTAGATATGGAAGTCACCAAGGACTTCCTGGAAATAGTCTGGAGGCAAAGGCTGTGGGCCAGTTGCTGAGATTTCAGCAAAGAAATTGGATAAGTAATGGAATAAACAGACTTTGAAAGAAGTGCTTGAAAAATTACCTGTAAGTTACTATGTGGAGCAAAGATTATAATTATTTATTCTCTTTCTCTCATTATTAAATCCAATATAATTCCACTTATAAGATAAATCTTCTGTAATTTCAAATATATGGAACTTTATGGTATGTGGATCTGTATTTTCTATAATATCTTTTATGTACCTCATAAGCACTAGTCACACATTTAGAAATAAACATTTGTTGAACTGTTCTAATCCAAAGATTATTTATAATTCAATATGAGACAAAAGCAATTTCTAAAACTACAAACACAGCAGACACAAAATAGAGGGTTAAAATGTTGTACAACATTGTCTTACCAATTATTAAAAGCTTTTACACTCAAATGAGCTCTTCACATTTGCTTAAAATAATAATTCACAAAACTGTGGTTTAAAGACAACTTTAAGGGTTTGTAAAAATGGTGATAGAAGCCCATTTTCCATAGAGCTACAGGCATTGTTAGAAGTTTGGACTGTTCGGCTTATCAGGTGCTGCACATCTTTCTGAGTCCCAGTGTTGTTAATCAACATAGATGGCAGACTAGTTAATGCTGCTGTTAGTAAGACTGTGGCAAAGATTAGAAGGTTATCAGACAGATATAAACAGGAGTTCTAGGATTCCTATCTAACATATGAAATTAACAACTAATAGGTATCTTTCTTTGATAGTTGATTTGATTGAGTGCATGTGGATAAAAGTCAACAAGTGAACAACTTGATTGTCTGCTGAATTAATAGAATGGAAGAACTTTAAATGGTTCTGAAAGCTAATTTAATTCAGAAACCTCAGTGAGGTTTCAGCTCTTTTGTGAAACTAGTGAAAAAAAATATTGGCAATTCATTCAGAATGAAAATGTGAGCATTAGCTTCTTCTGTTCTTGGAATTTTAAAAATGTGTTTAAAAATGGTTTTTGTAAGGAGGAAGCATTAAACTTAGGAGTATGCTCATATTATCCTCTAAATAAACACTGGGAATTAAAACAAAGGAAAACTGCCTTTAAATTTGCCTTCAGTTTACAATCCTTCCTATTTTAGTCTCTCTCTTGCATTTGCCTTCTCAGACATTTTCACTTAATTGTATTTCCTTCCCTAAGAATTAAAATTGTTCCTTTCCTAGGCCTAATTACCGGTATGACATGGGTATTTTAACCATTGTTGGGCATTTATTAGATTCTGTTGCAGTATCAATCAAAGGATACAGCATCAGATAGATAATAATACTTCTCTTGATTGACTTCAAATCACTTATTGTGCTCCAACCACTCTGATCTCTTCTCCATCTCTCAAAAACCCCACGCTACTCTCTTCCTTCAGGAATTCATGTCCTCTCTCCAGCTGAATTCTCTCCCTACCTTCACTTCTTTTGGACAGAGCTCACTCATCATTCAAGCGTCAGATAAAATCTCCCTTCCTTACAAAAACTTTACCCTACCATCCACTTCCCACCTGCTCCCGCCCCAAGCTTCCCAGAACCTTCTGCTTTTCTTCCACTGCAGTTTCCACCACTGTGCCCAGGTGAGCAGGCAAAGAGCAGATTCCTACCTTTCTCCCCCACTGGATTGTAAACTCTATGAAAGGTGAGGCCTCATGAGTCTTATTACCTGTGCCTAACAGAGTGCCTGGTCCAGAGTGCCTGCTCAGCAAATGCTGTGTTGACTGATGACACTAGAGGACAGGGGGAAGCAGCAGGTCACTCCAGAACAAATCCATGTATGATTTGAAGTCTACTAGGATCTGCTTAGGATCCCTTTCAGAAAACAGGTCAAAAGTCAGAAGTCTTCTCAGTTTAAATGTTTCCCCCACTTCAGGCACCTTGCTGTGCCTTTAGAAAGCCTTCTACAAGAGAAGTATCACATAAGGGCCTGCTTTATATAAATAGTATTCTATTTAAAATTACAATATATCTTGTACCTACTTCCTTTCTGAAATATTTTTTTTTCCCTACAAAAACTTGGCCGTGTGTCATGGCTCAACACCTGCAATCCCCGTTCTTTGGGAGGTCGAGGTAGGCAGATTGCTTGAGCTCAGGAGTTTGAAACCAGCCTGAGCAACATGGCAAAATGCCGTCTCTAGTAAAAATAAAAAAAAAAAAAAAAAAAACAGCCAGGCATAGTGGTACATGTCTGTAATCCCAGCTACTAGGGAGGCTAAGGCAGAAAAATTGCTTGAACCTGGGAGACGGAGGTTGCAGTGAGCTGAGACCGCACCACTGCATTCTAAACTGGGCAACAGAGCAAGACTCAAGACTCTGTGTGAAAACAACAACAACATATGACTTTAGATTTTATGTAACTTTAGTTAAACCAATCCCTCTTCTCAGAAAAAAAAAAAAAAAAAATGTAGCACTGGTCAAATTATAGCTTCCAAAAATCTTAAGTAGTTATTCAAATTCTAGCTAGAACAATGCATAGAATATAACTTTAAATGGAAAAAGCAGTATTCAGAACTGTTTTTACTGTCTGAACCTTTTGTGTCATTCCAGATCTCAATCTGTTAATAGTAAAAGACTGAGGAGAAATACACCAAAATGTCAACTGTGGTTATATCTGAGCTGTGAATTGCTGTGTTGTCTTCTTTGTGTTTTTATGTTTTTCCCATGGCTTTTTTTATGACTATCATGTAATATTTCTAAAATCAAAGAAATAAGTTATTTAAATTGATAATGCCTAACACATAGTATATACACAATAACCACTTGTCCCTTCACAACTATCCCTTTTCCTTCACAGGTACCAAGTACATGTTCTCAAAGCACAATATCATACAAGTCCTGATAGTTTCCAATCCTTTTCTTGCATGAAAAGAACATTGGTGGCCAGGCGCGGTGGCTCAAACCTGTAATCCCAGCACTTTGGGAGGCCGAGGCGGGTGGATCACGAGATTGAGAGATCGAGACCATCCTGGTCAACATGGTGAAACCCCGTCTCTACTAAAAATTAAAAAAAATTAAAAAAAAAAAAAAACTAGCTGGGCGTGGTGGCGCATGCCTGTAATCCCAGCTACTTAGGAGGCTGAGGCAGGAGAATTGCCTGAGCCCAGGAGGCGGAGGTAGCAGTGAGCCGAGATCGCGCCATTGCACTCCAGCCTGGGTAACAAGAGTGAAACTCCATCTCAAAAAAAAAAAAAAGAACAGAACAGAACATTGGCTTTGGTGGGATCCTACAGTGGTTTTAATTATAGGTCTGCCACCTACTAATTTGATGATCTTAAACAAGCTATGTAAGTAAACTCAGTTGGCTCATCTTTAAAAGGGAGATAACAATTCCAGCCATTCCCATTTAAACAAATATCTTTGTGCGTTCCCACAAGTGGCAATAAATACTAGTTACTCTCCTATTCATGATTTTTCCAAGAAGGAATCTGCTGTCCTGGAAGGTAGAGAAAGATTTCTGGCCTTGGGAGGCATAGACAATGAGCCCTATGTGGAAATAAAAGTTGCTTTGCACATGCAGACACTGAATTGCAAGTAACTCCACATTGTAAAGAGAAATCTAGAGATCCAACATCCTAAATTTCAACAAGAATGTCAACGTATGAATGGAGGGTTAGCCATTAGAGAAAATAGAGCCCCTATAGTAACAAAGCATAACATCAATATTAAAAAGTTTTTGTTGAAAGGACTAGCTAGGGAAAATCTAAAATATTTCTAGTTAAAAGGTGGTGGCTGGACACATGGGAATTAATATCAGAGAAGCTTATTGTTAGTGTTAAAATACATAACACATGATTGAAAGTCAATTTAGCATTTCACTCCATCTCTGTAGTATCACATTATTTTATGAAATACATATTTAATCATTTATTTGTTTGCTTTTTTAAAATAAGTTTTCAGGTTGACAGATTGGCTATGGAAGTGGATGAGAAATACAAGAGTCAGAGGCTGGTCAAGATGGCCAACTAGAAGTAACTAGTGAGTACCAACGAGCATACACCATTTTCACAAAGAAAAATAGAAGGGGCAAGTAAATACAGCACCTTCAACAGAAATGTCCAGGTATATGCCTTGAGATTCATCAAGAAAACAACTCAACCCACAGAGAATGGAGAAAAGCAAAGCAGTATGCCACCCACCCAGGAGCAACACGGAGCCAAGGGAGCCTCCCTAGCCCAGGGAAGCAGTGAGTATACAAGTTACCCCAGGGACTCACACTTCTCCCACAGATCTCTGCAACCCTCAGGTCAGGAGATCCCCCATGTAAACGCACTGTACCAGAGCCTGCAGTCTGACACACAGAACTACACGGCGTCTCAGTACAACAGCTGCAAAGGCACATACAGAGGTCCAGGAGCTTTAGATATCCAGGTTTCCAGGCAGAAGCGGCTGCAATTCCAGTAAAGTATAGTAAGTTAGACCCCCACGTATACTATGCCTAGGAAAGGGGCTGAATCCCGGGGGCCAAACAGTGATGGTTTGCAGGTCCCACTTCCACAGCTCATTGCAGGATAGCCAGTTCCCACTGGCTATGTGGAACTCTAGCCAGCCACCAGTAGCAGCATTACACCTCCCTGAGAGGAAACTCCCAGAGAAAGGGACGGGCTGTCATCTTTGCTCTTTCTCAGCCTTAGCCATCATTGCCTTCAGTGCAACTACACTATTGAAAAGCAGCAAGACTGCTTTTTTAATGCAGGCCCCTGATCCCATTTCTCCTCACTGGGCAAGACCTCCTGTTTAGGGTAACCAGCCACCCTCACCAGTTTTCCAGCTGTCAGTGGTTCCAACTGTCCCTGGGATGCAACTTCCAGTGGTAGGCATGGGCTGCCATCTTTGCTGTTTCACAGCCTTGGCCATTGTTGCCTTTGGGTCAAGGGAGTCTGATGTGAATAGGGACTAAAGGAGTCCTACAGCATAGCACAGCAACTCTACAGAGAAGTAGCCAGAGTGCTTCTTCATGTGGGTCGCAATTCTTGTTTCTCTTCACTAAGCAGAATCTCCGAGCCAGGGTCTACAGCCACCCCACCAGTGTGTTCTGGCCATCAACAGGTCCCTACCTCCCTGGGACTGAACTCACAGAGGGAAGGGCAGGCAACCATCTTGATTGTTTAGCAGACTTTACTGTTGATACCTTCAGGTGCTGGATGATCTGAGGTGACTGGAGATTGGAGTGGACCCCCAGCATACTGCAGCAGCCCTGTGGAAAAGTGGACAGACTGCTATGTGGGTCCCTGATCCCATATCTCCTCACAGGACAGGTCCGTCCTCCTGGCCTGCGTCTCCAGCCATCCCCCACACCAGTGTTGTCAAGACAGTAGCAGCTCTGCAACTCCCTGAGACAGAGCTCCCATTGGGAAGAGTGGGTTTCCAACTTTGCTGTCTTACAGCCCTTACTTTTGCTATCTTCAGGCCCTGGAGAGTCCAGAGAGACCAAGGGCTGGTTAACACCTGCAAGCACAGCACCCACGTAACAAAAAAAATGACCAGACTGTTCTTCATGCAGGTCCTGATCCTCACTTCTCCTCACTGGGCAGGGCTGCCAGAGCTGGCACTCCAGCACAATCACCCTGCCCCCACCTGACCATCTCAATCAGAGGCAGCCAAGCAGTTAAAGGAACAGACACACACAAAGATGAGAAAGAAACAACTCAATAACTACAGCAACTAAAATGGCTAGAGTGTCTTATGACATCCAAATGATTGCACTAATTTTCTAACAAGTGTTCTTAACCAGGATGAGTTGGCTGAAATGACAGAGATTGAATTCAGAATAGGGATAGAAATGAAGATGATTGAGATACAGGACAAGAGCAAAATCCAATCCAAGGAAAACAAGAATCACAATAAAAAACAATACAGAAGCTGGCAGAAAAAATAGCCATGATAAAAAAAAGAATCTGATGGGTCAAATAGAGCTGAAAAACACACTATATAACAATTTCACAATGCAATCACAAGTATTAAGAGTAAAATAGACAAAACTGAGGAAAGAATGTTGGAATTTGGAGACTGTCTCCCTGAAATAAGACAATCAGGTGGAAAAAAAAAAGAAAGAAAAGAAAAAGAGAATGAAAAGAAAAGAAAAAGAGAATGAAAAGAAAATTTCTCAAAACCTTTGAGAAATGTGGGATCATGTAAAGAGATCAGATCAAGGAATCACTAGCATTCCTGAAAGAAAGGGGGAGAAAGCAAATAGCTTGGAAAATACATTTCAGGATATTGTCAATGAGACATTCCCCAACCTCACTGGAGAGGACAACAACCAAATTCAGGAAATATAGAGAAGAGAACCCCACCTCAGCAAGTTTTTACACAAGAAGATCCTTCTAAGTCACATAATAATTAGATTTTTCCAAAGTCAAAATGAAAGAAAGAATGTTAAAGGTGGCTAGAGATAAAAGACAGGTTACCTACACAGAGAACACCATTAGGCTAACAGCATACCTTTCTGCAGAAACCCTACATGTCAAAAGAGATTGAGGGCCCATATTCAACATTCTTTTTTTTTTTCCTGGTTTAATAAGGACTTGTTTATTTTGAAGAAAAAAGGTCCCAAACATCAGTCTGTTCACAAAAATAACCCGCAGTATCAACTTTAGAAAACAAATCTTAAGACTATAACACTATTTTTCTAGAGGATGCATTTGACCTGCCAACTCAACATTCTTAAAGAAAAAACAATTCAAAAAAGAATTTTATATCCAGCCAAACTAAGTTTCCTCAGCAAAGGAGAAATATGATGCTTTTCAGATAAGCAAATGCTGAGGGAATTCCTTACCTCCAAACCCACCTTACAAGAGATCTTCAAAAGAGCACTATTTGTGTAAAGGAAAGACCATTATCAACCAATACAAAAACACACTTAAGTACACAGGCCAGTGACAGTATAAAGGAACTACATAAAAAGCTGTCATTAACAACCAGCTAACAACACAATGACAGGATCAAATCCACATATATCAATACTAACCTTGAATGTAAATAGGCAAATGCCCCAATTAAAAGGCACAGAGTGGCAAACTGGATAAAAAAGCAAGTCCCAATGGTATGCTGTATTCTAGATATCCACCTAACATGCAGTGACACCCACAGACTTAAAGGGATGGAGAAAAATCTACCAAGCAAATGGAAAGGAGAAAAAAACCATGAGCTGCAATCCTAATTTCACACAAAACAGATTTTAAACAAAAAAGATCAGAAATTATAGAGTTTAAAACTCTCAATAAACTAGGTATTAAAGAAATATACCTCAAAATAATAAGAGACATATATGACAAACCCACAGACAACATCATACTGAACTGGCAAAAGCTGGAAGCATTCCCCTTGAAAACCAACACAGGACAAGGATGCCCTCTCTCACCACTGCTATTCAACATGTTGGAAGTCCTGGCAAGAGCAATCAGGCAAGAGAAATAAAGAGCATTTAAATAGGAGAGCAAGTCAAACCACTCATTTGAAGATGATAAAATTCTAAATATAGAAAACCTGAGGGTATCAGCCCAGAAGCTCCTTCAGCTCAGAAACAAATTCAGCAAAGTTTCAGGATTAAAAAAAAAATCAATTTAGAAAAATTTACTAATATTTCTATAAAGCAACAACAGCCAAGCCGAGAGCAAAATCAGAAATGCTATCACATTTAAACTTGCCACAAAAAGAATAAAATACCTAGGAATACAGCAAACCAGGGAGGCAAAACATCTCTACAATGAAAATTACAAAACACTCTCAAAGAAATCAGGAGATGACACAAATGAAAAAAATTCCATACCCATGGATAGGAAGACTCAATATTATTAAAATGGCCATACTGACCAAAGCAGCTTATAAATTCAATACTATTTCTACCAAACTACCAATGACATTCCTCACAAAACTAGAAAAAAAAAAAACTATTTGAAAATTCACACAGAACCCAAAAACAAACAAACAAACAAACAAAAAAGCCCAATAGCCAAGGCAATCCTAAGCATAAAAATCAAACCTGGAGACATCACATTACCAGACTTCAAACTGTACTACACGGCTACATTAACCAAAACGGTATGGTACAGGTACAAAAACAGAAAAACAGACCAATGGAAAAGTAAATAATGCCCAGAAAAAAAGTCTGCATTTGTGCAATTATCTTATCTTCAACGTAGCTAACAAAAACAAGCAATGGAGAAAGGAGTCCCTATTCAATAAATGATGGTAGGATAACTGGGTAGCCATATGCAGAAAATTAAAACTGGACCCCTTCCTTATACCATATACAAAAATAAACTTGCAACAGATTAAAGACTTAAATGTAAAACCTAGAACTATAAAAACCCTTAAAATAACCTTGGCAATACTATTGTGGACATAGGAACTGGCAAATATTTCATGAAAAAAAGACACCAAAAGCAAGTGCAACAAGAGCAAAAATTGACAAATAGAATCTAATTAAACATAAGAGCTTAGGCACAGCAAAATGGATTATCAACAGAGTAAACAGATAACCTGCAGAATAGGAGAAAAAAATTGCAAATCATGCACCTGACAAAGGTTTAATATCCAGCATCTAAAAGGAACTTAAACAAATTTACAAGAAAAAAAAAAAAAACACCATTTAAAAGTGGGCAAAGGACATGAGCAGACATTTCACAAAGAAAACATACATGCAGCTAACAAACATATGAAAAAACAAAACTCTTTATCACTAATCATTATCAAAATGCAACTGAAAGCTTTATCAACAGACTGGACCAAACAGAAGAAAAATTTCAGGACTCAAAGACCAGTCTTTCAAACTAACCCAGTCAGACAAAAATAAAGAAAAAATAATATTTAAAAATGAACAAAGTCTTCAAGATATATGGAACTATGTAAAGTGATGAAACCTATGAATTATTGGCATTCCTGAGAGAGACAGAGAAACAGTAAACAACTTGAAAAACACATTTGAGGGAATAATTCAAGAAATTTTTAAAAATCTTGCTGGGGAAGTAGATATCCAGATATCAGAAATCCAGAGGACATCTGTGAGATACTATACAAAATGAACTTATGAATGAATATAGTAATCAGACTGTCCAAAGTCAATACTAAAGAAAAAAAATCAAAGGTAGGCAGAGAAAAGGTCATAGCATGCACTGATGGAACTCCAACAGGCTAACCACAGTCTTCTCAGCAGAAACCTTAAAAGCCAGAAAAGATTGGGAGCCTATTTTCAGCATTTAAAAAAAAATAAATTCCAACCACAAATTTCACATCTTGCCAAACTATGCTTCATAGGCAAAGGGGAAAAAAAAACATTCCAAACAAGCAAGCACTAAGGGAATTTATTAACACTAGACCACAAAAACACACTTAAGTACACAGCCCCTATAAAGCAACCACACAATAGAAAGTATAAAGAAACCAGCTATCAATTTCATGATAGGATCCAAACTATCAATACTATCACATACCAATACTAACTTTGAATATGCTGTCTTGAATACTAGTCTATTCATCTGTTGTCTTCTAGAGACCCATTTCAAATGTAACAATACCCCTGGACTAAAAAGTAAAGGGTTGGAGAAAGATCTATCACACAAACAGAAAACAGAAAAGAGCAGAAGTTGCTATTCTTATATCAGATAAAACAGACTTTAAATCAACAACAATATAGAAAAACATAAAGAAGGACAAAGAAAGGCATTACATAATGATAAAGGATTCAGTTTAACCAGTATCCCAAATATATACACACTCAACATTAGAGAACTGAGATTCATAATACAAGTACTTCTAGACCTATGAAAAGACTTGGACAGCCACACAATAATGGTGGGGAACTTCATCCAGGTAGAAAATGAACAAAGAAATTCCTTTTCTAACTTAAATTTAATGCATCACCAATTGGACCTAATAGGGATCTACAGAATACTCTACCCATCAACCATAAAATATACATTTTTCCCATTTGCACATGAAACAAACTCCAAGATCAACCACATGCTTGGTCACAAATCAATATCAATAAATTCAAAAGAAATCAAAATCTTACTAACCATACTCTTGAGCCACAGTGGAATAAAAATAGAAATCAATACCAAGATATTTCAAAAATGCACAATTACATGGAAAGTAAATAATTTGCTCCTGAATTACTTTGGGGTAAATAATGAAATTAAGGCAGAAGTCATAAATGCTCTTTGATATAAATGAAAACAGACACAACACACCAAAATTTATGGGATGCAGCAGAAGCAGTGCTCAAAAGAAAGTTTATAGCATTAAATGTCTATTTTTAAAAGTTAGAAAGATCTCAAATGAATGATCTAACAACACTACTAGAGGAATCAGAGAAAGAACAAACTAACCAAAGCTAGCAGAATAAAAGAAATAACTAAAATGAGAATAGAACTGAATGAAATTCAGACCCCAAAACTCATGCAACTATCAACAAAATCAAAAGTCAGTTCTTTGAAAGAATAAATAAGACTGATAGACTACTTGCTAAATTAGCAAAGAAAAAATAAGCACAAATCAGAAACAAGGTGACATTACAACTGACTCCACAGAAATACAAAAGATCCTGAGATTATGATAAACACCTCTAAGCACAAAAATGAGAAAATCTAGAGAAAATGGATAAATTCCTGGAAACACACACTCTCCCAAGATTGAATCAGGAAGAGACTGAAACGCTGAACAGACCAATATAGAGTTCTAGAATTGAATCAGTAACAAAAAGAAAACTTGCCAACCAAAAAAAAAAAAGTACCAATTCTGTTGAAACTGTTTCAAAAAGTCAAGGAGAAAGGATTCCTCCTTAACTCATTCTATGAATTCACCATCACCTTGATACCAAAATCTGGCAAAAATGAAGAAAAAGAAAAAGGAAAGGAAAGCAGTAAAGAAAAGAAAAGCAAGCAAGCAAACAAACAAACTGCAGGCCAATATTCCTGGTAAACATGGATGCAAAAATTCTCAACAAAATAGTAGCAAACTAAATCTAGCAGCACATCAAAATTTAATTCACCATGATCAAGTAGGCTTCATTCCTGAAATGCAAGACTGGTTCACCATATGCAAATCAATAAATGTCATTCATCATATAAACAGAAAATAAAAAACCATATGATCATCTCAATAGACAGGTAAAAAGTTAATGATTAAAATCCAACATTGTTCCATTAAAAAAAAAGTCAAGAAACTAGGCCTCAAAGGAACACAACTCAAAATAATAAGACTCATATATGACAAACCCAGAGTCAACATCACGCTCAATGGGCAAAAACTGAAATCATTCCACTTTAGAACTGGAACAAAGCAAGGATGCCCACTCTCACCACTGCTAATTAACATAGTACAAAACACCCTTGCCAAAGCAATCAGAGAAGAAAAACAAAAATAAAAGGCATTGAAATACGAAAAGAAATATTCAAACTATTTCTCTTACCTAATGATATGATTCTGTATATAGAAAACCCTAAAGACTCTGACAAATGGCTTGTGGAACTAACAAACAACTTCAGTAAAGTTTCAGGATACAAAATCAATGTATAAAAATTAGCAGCATATCTATATAAACAACAATGATGTTCAAGCTGAGATCCAAATCAAGAATGCATACCCACTTAAATAGCTGTAAAATTTTTAAAATAATAACCACCTGGGAATATATCTAACCAGGTAGGCAAAAGATCCCTTCAGGGAGAACTACAAAATACGGTAGATAACAAAATCAAATGGAAAAATATTTCATGCTCATGAATTGGAAGAGTCAATATCATTAAATGACCATATTCCCCAAAGAAATCTGTAGATTCAACACTATTCCTATCAAATTACTAGTATCATTTTTCACAGCACTAGAAAAATCTATTCTAAAATTTATATAGAACCAAAAAAGCAGTACACTATCATACTTGTATTAATTTAAAAGCATATGTTTCAATACCCTTAATTTCTAGAAATATTATGTAAGGCAGAAATTCCTGAGAATTTAATAAATGTTATTCATACTGGTAATAGGGATATTATTATATGTGATCATAAATATGAGTAGATATGGAACCATAGAGGTTGTCTAAGATATGGCTTCCTTCCCTCCTACAGATCTTGTAGTGCTCAATTTTTCTTTCTATACAAGACAAGCTATGGCTTCCCAAATCTCATGCACCATGGGAAAAAGGAGATCTCTACCCTTTCTTGGGAAAATACAATGGAAAAGGTTATTTTTCATGTAAAATGCTAAAAGAAATAGCATTCACCTCATGGAGTTGCTGTGAGAATTGTATAAGTCACACACACCTAACACTCAGTGTCGTAAGCATGCAAAAAATGTTTACTATTTTTATAATTCATGAGAAGATATGAAAAGCAGAGCCCTCAAATCTCTGGATATCTGCACTCTTTTTTAAAAACAACTTTGTTTTTAGATTCTATTTACATTTGAAACAGGATCTAATAATGCACATAATGACTGATACTACAATTTCAATTATGATTTGAAGGTCTCTTTCCTTACTCATACATTTATGAGAAAGATGTATCCTCTAATGTCTTTGTTCTTTACCATAATTTTTTCTGCATCCAAAACTGCAATCATGGGTAACCTTTTTATGTGTTACCTTCCTAAGGATAAAGGTCAACTCATTTATAAATATATGGTATGTCAGTTCCAGTTTTACCATCAAACTTGATATTTTATTTGCACAAATCATCAATAACATACCAATAACTAGCCTTTATTGAATTATTTTTATGTACCAAGCATCATCCTGAGCATTATGAAAGATGTGCCATCTAATCCTTGCTACTGCACGGTAAAGCATCATTATTGCCATTATACATAGGAGACCAAAAAGGTACAGAGAAGTTTGACAACTTTCTCAAAGTCACACAGTAAGAAAGTCACGGGATTTCTGAGCCCATGGCCCAGATAGCCTCTGTTCTTACACACTCACCTACAAATAGATGTTGGCTGGTTTGTTTATGGGTTCTCAGAATGTTACTGAAAGCAGAGTGTAGTGGCACACATCTATAATCCCAGCTACTTGATGACTGAGGTGGTAGGAGGACTGCTTAAGCCCACGAGGTTGAGGTTACAGTAAGTGATGATGGCATCATTGCATTTCAGCCTGGGCAACAGAGCAAGACTCCATCTCTTGAACAAAATAAAGACAAGAATATCCCTCAGGCATGAGCAATGAGAAGACGAACCTGATGAAGAGCAAGTGGATTCCTTATCTATTATGTTTTCTGGTTGTTTCCTTTTAAAATGAAATGGACAGAAATGAGCTGCACTCATGATTCCTGTCTCAGAAAATGGCTACTGAAACTTAGGAACCCCCTTGGCGGTTGTTAATGAAGGTAGGGTGAGCAGAATTAAACCCATCTGATGCTAGAGCTGATGGAGAGGCAGGTCCCATAATGCATAATCTGGAGATGACAAAGAAATAAAAAGCCAAACAATCACATCTCTACCCTCTAGACAGCCTGTTTTACTTTCTTGCAGAACTGTTTTGCCTATTTGAATCTTTAAATTTGACTCTCGTAATAATATTTTTATTGAATGCTTATTCTGTGTCTCACACTGGGCTAAATGTTTTACATTCATTTTTTTAAATTACTAATCTTCCACAAGATCTCAGTAAATAAATTACTCTTTCAGTGTAGCCACAAAAGAACTGAGACACATAAGAAACTTGCCTAAGCTCACAATAAAAAGAAGAGCCTGAATTCAATTTCAGGTCATTTGCTCACTAGGTTGTACTGAATATAAATTCTTACCCATTCTTTTTATTACTGTTTGTCATTAAAATAAAAATAATATGAGTTTAAACAAAGTACCCCACTTTCTTTCAGTGGAAGGGCCACTGAAGACCATCTGAAAAGTTTTCTGTAAAAAGAAACAATTGCCCCATGCCTCAGACAGGCTAGAAAACCAGTTGGAAGGTACTGCTTGGCATTCTAGTTTTGAAAGGCCAAGTTCCACTAAATAAAACCCTCACTTTGTGTATGTGTGTGGAAGTGATTAGTCATTTAATACTGGAAGCTCTACCTGGAACACATTTCTTAATACATTTTTTTTCACATGCATGATGTCTTTCCACAATTTATTGCCACATTTTATTAAACTCTTGTTACCTAGCGTGTAATTGGAATCATCACTGATACATGAAACACGAGTATACAAATCTGAAAATGGAGTGGGGGCAGGTCAAAGAAATAACAGCAAAGCTAAATTTTAAAATGGGGAGCAGGGAAGACATAGACTATAGTGTTATGAATTGCTGCACCCTTTGCCAGCCCAGGGCAACTGCTTCCAGAAAAATCATCTTATACTCTGCACCCATATAAACTCAATTCTCTGAATAAGAAATGTTGGAGGTAAAACAGTAAAAACAGACCTAAAGCTACAAGAGAAAACAGGTGAATTATCACAATAGATGCCTTTACGTTTTGACTCTTCAGAAATATAAATTTTACCAGAGTTAAATATAAATTTAATTTTGCTTTCTACTTCACGAGGAGTCTCTGATTTCTCTCAATGTTTTGAACTTTGTTTCAAAAGCGCTAGCTTGTGTATTTTCCTCGGAAATGTAACTGTGTCTATCTATGTCATAATTTCTTCCAAATGCTAGCACAGTACCTGCCACAGTAGAACACAAGAAAAATGTTTTATGAATGAAAGGATGGGTAAATAGTAAAGCTAGAAGTTGAAAATTTTAAAAACTCTCTTCAAGAAACATCAGGAAGCTTGTTAGAAGTTGAAAATTTTAAAACCTCTCTTCAAGAAACATCAGGAAGCTTGTTAGGCTCCTATTGAATCTTTTCACAAGTAAAATTACATCTTCTTTTTGTGAAATGACTACCTTTCTCAGGTTCAGTATTTTAGAATATTTTTCTGAATTCAGTGGCTCTCTTCTTTCATCTCCAGATTACAGCCTTATTTTCACCACTGAGCATTATATCTATTTTCAGGCACATTCAAGGGCCACACTAGAAATTTCACAGTAAAGAGATGGTCACCTTTAGACAGATAACATTATATTTATTTACTGAGAGACAGGAAAAGAATAACAAAAAATGAGAGAAAGAAAATGAAGAATGTTTCTTACAATTCCTGCCATAATCAGGCACAACCATTCCTGTTTTCTAATTACCATGTTTATTATCATCATTGACACCATAATTATTAATCATTATCCATTGCTTAAACATGGCTAGCTGCATATGAATTATTATGTATTCTTATTACCAATTACCACCTAGGTATCTATGAAGATGTGTAATCAAAATTTTAATCTGATTCAGATTTTATAGCATTTTTAAAACATTATTCTGATTCTAAAAAGAATCTGATTTTTTAGAGAAATACACCAAACGTGAAAAATACAAATAAAATGATTTAAAAGTACCCTAATTCACAAATGTATTAGTCTCTTCTCATGCTGCTAATAAAGACATACCCGAGACTGGGTTATTTATAAAGGAAAGCAGTTTAATCGATTCACAGTTCAGGATGGCTGAGGAGGCCTCAGGAAACTTACAACCATGGTGGGAGGGGAAGCAAACACATCCTTCTTTATAGGCAGCAGCAGGGAGAAAAATGGGAGCCAAGCAAAGGGGGAAGCCCCTTATAAAACAATCAGATCCGGTGAGAACTTACTCACTATCACGAGGGGGAAACCACTTCCATGATTCAACTACTTCCCATCAGGTCCCTCCCATGACACATGGGAATTATGGGAACTGCAATTCAAGATGAGATTTCGAAAGGACGCAGTCAAACCATATCAACAAATCATCATTATTTTATTTTATATTACAAAACAATTACAAATATGTCACGTATAAGGTAAACAGTGAAGTCCCTTTATTCCACTGTTCCAAATCACAAATGTCCACAGGGTCAAAGAGGACAGTCAGCCAACAAATACTGCCTGGGTGGGCCCCCATGCACAGGAACTGTTCTGGGTGCTTGGGACAGTGCTGAATGTGAGGGACAGAGCCCTCTCCTCAAGAAACTTACATCCTAATGGCTAGAAAACAGGTAAGGAAGAAAATTGAGAAGATAAGTGTTATGAAGAAGATAAAATAGGGTAAAGAGGTAAAAGGTATTTATGGAAGCTCTTATCCTGAGGGCAGTCTGAAAGCCTCCCTGGGAAGATGACACTTAAGGGTAGATGCAGATCTCAGGAAGGTGCATTCATAGCAGAAGGAGCATTCAAGAGCACAGGTCTTAATGTGGAAATGAGTTTGGAGTATAGGAGGGGCAAAAAGACCATCATTCCTGAAATATGGTGAGTGAGAGACATCATGGAGAAAGATAAAATTAAAAAGTTATCCCAGCACTTTGGGAGGCTGAGGCAGGTGGATCATGAGTTCAGGAGTTTGAGACCAGCTTGACCAACATGGTAAAATCCCCTCTCTACTAAAAATACAAAAATTAGCTAAGCATGGCAGTGTGCACCTCTAACCGCAACTACTCAGCAGGCTGAGGCAAGAGAATCACTTGAACCTGGGAAGCAAAGGTTGCAGATCACGCTACTGCACTCCGGGCTGGGTGACAGACTAAGATACTGGCTCAAAAAAAAAAAAAGTTAGGTAACAGCCAGATCCAAGAGCACCTTTGAGAGTTTACATTGTATTCTGATTGTAATGGGAAGCCTTTAGAAGGGATTTGGGGGTTCAGAAAAAACTCTAACATTTTAGCCTGGCCAATATACATATAGATGATGGGCTTTAGGAAGGCAAGCAATGATGCCAGGGCTGGCCCGGAGTCCATCACAGTTGTCCAGGGAAGAGCTGATAGTGACTCAGACTAAGCTGAGGGCAGTAAAGATGATGGATGGTGAGAAGCAGGACGCATTAGTAAAAGAATAGAACTTGCTGCAAAATTAGACATAGTAGGTGCACAAAGAGAAAAATCAAAAATTTCCAGATGACTCCTATTGACAGGAGGCACACATTCATTAGATGTTCTGCTCTCGTATGGTCTGTCATAATCTGTAACTAATTTCTAATACTTTACATGTTGATAATTGTAGCCACCATTTACTATGAATCAGATGCTTTACATAAATTATCTCAATTAATTCTCACTTAGCAACCTTATAAGACAAATATGTGCTATTATTAGCCCATTTTATAAATAAGGAAATCAAATTAGAGATTAAGTGGCTTATTCAAATTCACACAGCTAATAAAGTGGTTGAAGTCGAAAAGAGTCAAAGCAAGGCCTATGTGCCACTAAGCCACACCCTTGAACACCATGGGATGTGTCTGACAAATGTGCCCACATTTACAACCAAGTCCCCTTGTACACATTTAGTTTGTCTTCAGATTATCCCTGCTAAAAATAATGCAACTATGAGTATTATTGTGCATATACTTTAAACTTTTGTGATTATTTCTTTAAAATAAATTCCTAGAAGCTACATCAGTACAATAAAATTACTTAAAAATTTTAAGACATTTTACACACATGCAAAATTAATGTACTTTCCAATTTTACTCATTTAAAGTTTTACTAGGAGTGAATGTAACTAATTTATGCATCATCATCATTTTCATAATAATTTAAATTTCTGCAATGTATCTTGACTGTTCTCACATACCTAGAAAGAGACAGAACTAGAATGTAAATTCAAATAGGCTGACACCAGATAGGCCAGTGGTCCCCAACCTTTTTGGCA
The DNA here is from genome assembly GCF_048565385.1 of Saimiri boliviensis. NCBI lineage: Eukaryota > Metazoa > Chordata > Mammalia > Primates > Cebidae > Saimiri > Saimiri boliviensis. Next base: position 54,855,972 of record NC_133463.1, on the reverse strand, counting down.
CCAGGGACTGGTTTTATGGAAGACAGTTTATTCACAGATCGAGGTTAAGGGCTTGGGCAGATGGGCAGAGATGGTTTCAAGATGAAACCGTTCCATCTCAGATTATCAGGCATTAGATTCTCAGGAGGAACACACAACCTAGATCTCGTGCACGCACAGTTCACAATAGGGTTCGCGTTCCTATAAGGATCAAATGCAGTCACTGATTCTTAGCGGAGCTCGGATGGTAATGCCTGCTCACTCACCGCTCACCTCCTACTTTGTGGCACAGTTCCTAACCGGTACTGGTCTGCAGACTAGGGATTGAGGACTCCGGCTTAATATAATAGTAGGAATTGAGTTAGAGATCCAAGTTATTTTTCTCAAATTTTAAATCATGTAATCCAACACCACTTTTTGGATAATCAAGTTTTTCACAACTAATCTGAACTATCTAAAGTGATGAGTTAATAATAATTATTATTAACCATTGAATATATGATAGGTACCACGTAAAACATAGGTTCACAGCAACCACAAATAACCATTATATCTTCATATTTCATGGAGTAAATTTATTTTTATGCATACATGTAAAGGTCTATGTTTTGAGTAAGGCTAGCTGTCATAACAAAACATGCCAAAATGTTAATGGATTAAGACAAAAGAAGTGTTTATCTTGATTGCATCAAATCCAAAATGGTTTTGCTGATTGCCAGGTGGCTCTCCTGCAAGCAAGGATTCAGGGACCCAGAACTTTGCATGCTGAGATGTCTCTTCAGCACGTGCTTGAAAGGTTTCTGTGCTGGTCTGTCTCAAGCTAGTAGAAGGAGGAGCATGGAGGATTCCCCTACCTCCATGAGAATTTTTTATAGGGAGGTAAATTCCATTGACTAGAACTCAGACATGTGGCCACCTCTAACTACAGGAGAAGACAGGAAATACAGTATCTCCGTATGCCCAGGAAGAATGGGAAATGCATGTTTAAAAACCACCATGCGGTCCAGGCAACAATCTATTCCAGGGCTTGTCATCTTTTTCCCTGATCCATGCGTGTGCAGTTGGATTATCCAGGAGCATGTGTGTGCCAGTTCTGCACTGATTATCCAGTAGCATGAAGCCTTTTTATTACTGTTCTTTCTCAAAATTATCTTGGTTGTCCTGATAAATTTATGATCCCTTTCCCGTAAAAGTCAAGTTTCAGTAGTAGAAACATAAATGTCTATGAACAGTAGAAAAATTCTTTAGGCCAAGCGCCGTGGCTCACACCTGTAATTCCAACACTTTGGAAGGCCAAGGCAATCAGATTGCTTGAGGCCAAGAGTTGGAGATGAGTCTGAGCAACATAGTGAAACTCCATCTATTAAAAAAAAAAAAAAAAAAAAAAGACAAAGCAAAAATTAGCTGGAAGTGGTGGCATATGCTTCTAGTCCCAGCTACTCAGGAAGCTGAGGTGGGAGGATCACTTGAGCCTGGAAAGTAGAGGTTGAAGTGAGCCAAGATCACAGTACTACTGCACTCTAACCTGGGTAACAGAGTGAGACCCTGCCTCAAAAAGATTTTTTTAAAAATTGTTTAACCTCATCGGTAACCAAGCACTTTTTATTTTTTAAACACTTTTTATTTTTTAAATATATCAAATTTTTGACTATTTAAAATAACTAAAGCCAAGAGCACACACTAAATCAATTCTTGAACATGCTGATGATCATGTACATTAGTATAAACTTTATGTATGGTAGAGGGAGAGAACTCTGAAATTTGGAAATATGAAACAAAAGCTATAAGTGGGCCATAGCCTTCAATAAGCTATTTTTATTATTTCCTCTTTAGTAATAAAAACACTTAAAAATCTGATCATTTTATATCATTATGGCTCTGGGAAAAATCTGAGATTTAATGCTGTGTTCTCATTGCTAGTATTTCGTAAATTATTTATTAACTACAATCTTAACATATAACTTAGTCAATAATTATTTAGAAAAATATTCAAAGTATAAGTGGTTGCAAATTCAGAAAAATATTTTTATTCAATAAAAATAAAAAAATATTTTTATTATTTAAATCATTTTGGGGAATTGAATGAGGCTTTTTTGTGATTATTTTATAAATGTTTCATGAGCCACCTCAAAAACAAGGTGATACATTCTACATATTTAGTAGACAAAATTAGATGCATATGTATATATATATAAATTTTATAAATACTAATTAAATCTTTTAGTAATATTTTCCCAATTCTGTGTATTAAATAAGGGTGCATTTAAGTCTTCCAGTACTGTATTTCTGACAATTACTCCTTAGATTTTGATAACTTTTGTATCTGAGTTATATATTTTAGCTATTGCTATAAATACTGTATCTAAGTCTATATGTCTGACTGAAATGCTCACTGTCAATTCAGTTTATATATAACTTTTTAGTTTAGTTTTTTTCTTGTTTGTTTGGAGACAGCATCTTGGCTCTGTTGCCCAGGCTGGAGTGCAGTGATGCAATCACAGCTCACTGCATCCTCCACCTCCCAGGCTAAAGCTATCCTCCCTGGCTTCCTCCCTTAGCTTCCCGAGCAGCTGGAACCAAAGGCCCACTACCATGCTCAGCTAATTTTGTTGCTGTTTTTCTTTCGTAATTTTTCTGGACATGGTCTTACTATGTTGCCCAGACCTGTCTCAAACTCCTGGACTTGAGCTATCCTCCCAAACTGCTGGGACCGTAGACATAAGCCACCATGTCTGGCACTTTTTAATTGTTGAGTCTCTTATCTTGATTCATTTCTCATTTGGCAGAACATATTTTGAGTAATTCTTCAGTAAAGAACAACTGAAATGTATTTGTTTGTGTCTAAATCTGATTACGTCCTTCTATTCCCTTCATATCTTAACAACAATGCAGCTAGATACAAATTTCTTGAGTCACAAATTTTTTCATTCAAAATTATGTAAATGTTATGCCATTATGTCTACAAATTTAATGTTAGGCAGCCTAACTTTTCTACTTTTGTAGGTAATTTTTTTCTTGCCTGAAATCTTGCTCATAAGATTCTTTTATTTTGTGATTTTAAATTTTCTACAGGATATAGTTAGATACTAATTTTCTCTCTTTAATTTTGTCAAATACACAGAAATCTCATTTTACATATGCTGAGATTTTTTTTACCCTCTTTTTATTCCATTTATGAGTATTACTTCTGTTCCATTTATTACCGATTCATCTTTAGGAACATCAATTATCTTTAGCCTAAATTTCTATCCTTTGTTATCCATAGCTATATTCTTCTCTTTAATTATCACTACTTGAGTTTCCCCTATCTTCTAAAAAAGTCTTAATAATTTTCTTTAAAATAATTTGGACTTTATGCACTGTATATTTTGTTATTTCCAATTTCTAGTTAATATATCAGCTCTGTTATTGCATTTTAGTTTCCTTTAAAACTTGCTTTATTACATATAGCATCTTTTCATGACATTTTTATACTATTCAAAAATAAAATTCATTATGTAAATTGTACTCTTTATTTTAATAGTTTATTTTCAAATGTTCTTTCTACACATCTTGAGAATTACTGACCATCTTTTATTTTGTAGAATTTTTTCCTGGATTTCTTTTCCTTCTGTTTACTCACCCAAAAATGTCAGGAGAGCAATCAGATCTGTTATCTTTCTATAAACTGAGTTGACAGGCCTTTCTCAGCTTCCTTCACTTTCTTGCTTTTAGATCTTAAGTCAGGGGAATGCTTTATGTAAATAGTAATGCCAGTTAAACAATTCTGCAAGCTGAAGAGAATAAGTACAAAGTTGGAGCTGTAGAAATTACCAGTAAAAAGCTAAATGATGAGTAGATGTTACTCAATGGATGGGATAAGGTGAGGTTGAGGAGAGATTTAAGGGAATTTCCAGTATATGCAGTCGGTAGGTTCCAGATCATTCCATTCATTCCTTGCTTTGCTCATAAATTTGCACTGTGCTATATACAAGCATTTTCAAATATGTATCCCACTCCGAACTAGTCCTGTAAGACATTCCTGAAAAAGAAATGGATCTCATCATAAAGTAAGTTTGGAAACTTTGCATATTTTATTCCTCCCCATTTTGGAGATTCACTGGGGACATTAACAGTAAGGATCTTGAGAAGACCTACTGTAAATAAAACTGCTTAATCTTAACTTAGAATTTCCCATGTCTTGTCTTTAATATCTACTAATATTCTATGACAGTTACTGGAAAAGATTTTGGGAATTGCTGCTGTCATCCATGAAGAGTTTTGAATGGTTTTTACCACGAAAGAGATAGGACTAGATTTGCATTTGCAAAGAGTACACTGAATGCTTTAAGAATAAATTAGTGGGTATAAAACTAGAGAAAGAAAGGTAAAGTATCAGTTGGTTTTTATAATCCAAAGTAGAAACATAACTAAGGAAACAGAGAAATCTATGGATGTCCTTTAGTGTCCCTACAGACACTTAGAGAGGAAAAAAAAAAAAAAAAAAAAAAAAAAAAAAAAAAAAAACCTGTCTTTTGAAGTTTACAGGAAAGAACAACAACAAAAAAAACAGTTCTGGATCCTTTTTCACTGTCTATGAACAGATATTATATAAAGCCCATTTCCAGAAGAACTGTGACCAGAACTTCAACCTTCAATTTTGTCTCCAAATTTCTTGCAGCACAGAATCTCAGCACACTTCTGGCTGTTTTTCAATCCTTAAATTGGATAAAGGACAATTTTGTCCTTTGTGTTTCTTTGCCATTTTCAACTACATTTATTCCTGAATTGTTCTATCCATTTTTCTTTAAAAGAGTTATCTTATTTTTGTTTTTTAAGAGTTTGCTGTTTTCTCTAGAGGCAGAGCACAGTGTTGTCGTTAAATAGCCCAGGTCACAGAGATTACTAGATCCATTTTATTTTTCTTGTCAGCTCTGCCAAACCTTTTCAATATTACTCTGGCTCCAGTTGATTTATTTTTACTCTTCACACTAAAAATTGGAAAGTTTTTTACATAAAATTGTTCTTCTTACCACTCCCCTCCAACCATGCATTCATGAAAATAATCAATATATCCAGAGGTTACAGAGAACTATTGGGGCATTTCTGTCATATTAATTCTATTTTGTTATTTCTCTATAAACTCAAATTCCTTTTTGCCATTACTTTTAACACAGTAGTATATAAATTTTTTAACTGAATACTATGAACTAATAGGAGTTGAGTAATTTAATCTAAGCCCATCCTATCATTATAACATGCTGATATTAGGAAACACGTAGATTGTCCTGAATGCCTTTACCAGAATTTTGAGTTAGTGGTTATACTAGAAGATCCATTTTTTAAAAATAGACTGGAATTTCTTTTATTCTGACCTACCTCTGCAGGAAAACTATATATATATATATATATATATATATGCATGCATTTTATATGCATTATATATATATATATATATAATGAGCTAATCTAACCTCTCAGAGAACATAATGCATTGTAAAATCTATTATAATTAATCACTGAAACTCCAATGGACTTCCCTATTATAGGACAGTCCTAACTGATCTTGTCGAAGATAATTTAAATCATCCCCATCACTGCAACATCAACATGAACACTTATTAATCACCCAGTCTGCTCAAAATTCTTTTGTAGGCCCTTTAGATGAGATAAGTGTTTGGTTTAACATTTAAAAACCATGAGACTTTGATGAGCTTTTTTGTTGTTGTTGTTGTGAATTTTCTCATATATTAAATGGAGATAATTTTACCACCTACCTCTTATAACTTGTGCTTGGGGTAGAAGTTACTTTTCAATTTGGTTGTCAGGGAAATGCCCTCTTTGAAAAGACAGTATTTGGGTAAAGAACTGAAGGAAATGAGAACATAAGATGGGCAACTACCTGGGGGAGAGACACTACATGCAGAGGGAACGCAAGTGCAAAGGCACTTAGGTGGGTGAGTATCTGGATACTTTAAGGAACATGAAAGCCAGTCTGACAGGAACAGAGTTCATGCAAGAAAGCACAGAACTGGTTAAAGTAAAGGGGGCCAGACTTTGCAGGGCCTTGCAGGCATCTAAGGAATTTTACTCTGAATGAGATGGGAAGCTAATCAAACATTTTGATCAGAAGAATGATCACTGTTCTCTCAGAAAAACAGAAACAACTCCAGGTATTTCAGGCAGAAAGGGATTTATACAGGGGAATTCATGTTTATAAAATCATTAGCAGGGTTACAGTAATAAAGATCAGAAAAAGCTACTGCTAACTAGTTTTTACATTGATTACTAAATTTCAGAGTGTCAGGAATTAATAGAAATTTCAGAAATAGCTGCAAAACTACCAACATAGAGGGAGGTAATTCAGAGAAAATTTCCTGAGGCTCCTACAAAATCTCATGTCTACCAAAATTTAGACAGCTCTCTGCTTTGCTAAAGGAATAATATGGCTTCTGCACCATATTCTTCTGTTTCTTCAATTCCACCTTCCAAATCTCTAGTAATTTTCTCCAATTATTGTCATTTAATCTAGAATTCTAGTGGCAGTAATTCAGGGAAATATAGTTTTTAGGCCTCCAACTTCTAAGATTCAAAAGAGGATATAAAAAGAATGGAAAGAAGCTCATGTGCCAATATACAATTCAGTGCAAGTTACATAGTCAGGCTTCTGTTTTAAAGGCATCATTAAGAAAGGTTTCAGCATTGGAATAGTCTGTAGGAATGCAAAAGTGGAAGCAGAGAGTTCCATTAGAATGTTGTTGAATAATCCATGCCAGAGAATATAGACTTGGATCAGGGTATTAATTGTAGAGGGCATTTAATGGTGATATTCTGGTGATTAAAGTTAAAAACAGCAAGATTTTCTGATACATTGGATGTAGAATAGACGGCAAATGAGAAATCAAGGATAACTCCCAACATTTTTGACCTGAAGATCTGAGAAGATAGTGTTTCCACTTACTTACATGGGAACCCACAAGATGAACAGATTGGGAGGGAGAGAATCAGAAGTTGGATTTAGACCAGTAATTCCTGAACTTGAGTTTGTATCAGAATTACTCAGAGGCCTTGTTAATATGCAAACTGCAGTGCCTTCAACTCAAGAGTTTCTAATTTAGGAGTCTTGGATAGGAACTGAGACTTTGCTTTTCCAGAAAGTTCTCAGATGATGCTGATGCTGCTGAACCAGGGGACACACTTGGGGAAACACTATTTTAAGAAATTGATAAACAATAGAACTTCCTATAGACTTCAAAAGTATATAGAAAAAAAATCTACAAAAATTTTCTCGCATTTAATAAAATGGAAATATAACAATTGTGATGGTGTCCTTGAATATCTGAAAAAGACTAGTACTAATTGGTTTTCTAATCTTCTAAATGTGAATTTTCATGCTTTAAATACATTATAAATTAATAAATAATTCTATTATTATTTACATTGAGAAAGAAGAAATGAAGTCAAACAGGGTGGCACACAGTAGTAGGCCCAGATACTTGGGAGGCCAAGGTGGGAGGAATGCTTGAGCACCAGAGTTCAAGTCCAGCCTGGGTACCAAACAAGTCCCTGTCTCTAAAAACAATAAAAAATTTAAGAAAAAGAAGAATTAAATATGTATATTTGTATCGTTTCAGAAGTTTTGTATTTCTCTTCCAGCAAGAGTAAAGTTTAAAAGATCTGAGCACTACACACTGGGGTCCGTTGGGGGGAAATGGGGGAGGGACAGGGGGGTGGGGAGGTGGGGAGAGATAGCATGGGGAGAAATGACAGCTATAGCTGAGGGGAAGGAAGGCAGCAAATCACACTGCCATATGTGTACCTATGCAACAATCTTGCATGTTCTTCACATGTACCCCAAAACCTAAAATGCAATAAAAAATAAAATTAAAAAAAAAAAAAGATTTGAAAAAAGGTTCCAAGTTTTCAATAAAAATAGCACCTGGAACAGCTACATATTTTGAATATTATATAACTGAGTCCACATAAAAATTATTTTTGGAAGGTGTTAACATTTCCCCTTTAGAGATGAGGAACTTGAATTCATGCAGCTGGTAAGCCTCAGACCCTGAATTCACAAATAGGTAAGGTGATTTTAAAGGAATGGGTTATTTCCATTGTCTCCCAAACTCACCTGTTATCAAAAAGTTTGCAAAAAATGCATATAATGAAAAAACTATGTATGGATTTCAAAATGTTTTTGTACCAAAATAAACTTGTACTAATTTATAACATGTCTAAATAAGATCTAGTTTGAGGCACTTAGAAGAAAAAGACATTAGTTTGGGAGAAAAAAAAAAAAGCCACATCAGAGCAAAATGAATTCTGCTGAAATAGAATCAAGAACAAACTTAGGGTAGATCTGGAGTGAAAGAAGGGTAAAATGCTTTATGAGAAGTTTATGGGAACAGTGCCCCAAAGAAGTCAGCAGTTCAGCAATGGATAACTTACTTTAACAAGGAACAAGATGATGTTGAAGATGAAGCCTGCAGCAGCAGACCTTACTTATCAATTTGTAAGTAAAAACTTTCTCTCATTCATGCCCTAATTGAAAAGGACTGACAATGAACAGCACAAACACCACAGACATCTCAATTGGTTTAGCTTACACAATTCTGACTGAAAAATTAAAGTTTAGCAAACTTTCCACTTGATTATAGATTTCCAGGACCCTTCTTTCAAAACTCTGGTTCTTTGGATTTAAGATATGCTTAGGATTTTAACACAAAACCATTGCACCCACATCAGCTGCTGACAAGAACCAAGCTGTCAATGGAAATTTTAAACAAAGAGTGTCAAGATCCCGAAGCTTTTCTTCAAAGAATTGTAACAAAACAGGAAATATGTCTTTACCAGTACAATCCTGAAGACAAAGTACAATCAAAGCAGTGGCTACCAAGAGGTGCAAGTGGTCCAATCAAAGCAAAAGCAGGCAAATCAAGAGCGAACATCACGGCAACAATTTCCTGGGATGTTTAAGGGATTTTGCTCTTGACTTTCTGGAGGGTCAAAGAATGATAACATGTACTTACTATAAAAGTGTTTTGAGAGTTACCGTTAGGAAAAAAAAGATCTGGAAAAACTTCACCAGAAAGTCCTTCTCCACCCCAGCCAAGTTCCTACTCAATCCTTTCATCAAACAGGGGCAATTTTGCAAGAGTTTCAATGTGGAGTCATTAGGCATCCACCTTAGAGTCCTGACTGGGTTTTTTCTGACTTTTTTTAGTTCTTTTAAGAAGTCTGTACAGTGTGCCATTTTTCTTCAGTTGATAATATGCAAATGACTGCAATGACACAGTTAAATTCTAAGCAACTTCAGTTCTTTAGGGATGGACTAAATGGCAAGTTTCATTCTTATAGAAGTGTCTTGTCTTTGATGGAGTTTATGTTGAGAAATAAGGTTTGTGTTTTTCATTTTTATCTTTCAATTTTTCATGAATATTTGAAGTTCCCTAATGTAATCTTTCTGGAGTACGTATTAAACATCCAGCATTATAAACACATCCTAAACCTAAAGAACCAAAATTTCTAAAGAAAGGTCCTGAGGATCTGCCATGTTTAGCCTTGGCACAGGCAAGTTTGAGAAACACTATAGCACTCCTTGCCCAAATGCCTAGTATAGATGAGTTTAGACATGTGGGAGGAAAAACGTAGATACTTTCAAATGTTTTGTTTTAAGATGTTGTCTCATTGATAGGATATTAATTTTTAAAGATAATTAATAAGACATATTTATATTTATAGTTCTGTAATAGTTATTTTGTCCAAAAGTTTTGGGATAATGCTAGGCTTTGTATATTCAAAATATCTTTCCCAGTTTTTCTTAAAATACTTTTATTGCATTGCTCAGGAAATATGTTATGATACCAGAATAGGATCAATCATAAATCCTACAGATGTATTTGACTTAAAAGAACAATATAGTTGCTGTGAAGAAAAGAAAAAATATCAGTGGAAGTAATCATATCTTTAATACAGCTCATGGAATTTCTAGGTAAACACCAAGCAAATATTGTACCAAAGTATAATTTAATAGGAGAAAGTTATTCAAAGAAAGTCTTGGTCCCAAGTCCAAATATATTCCTTTCTTATCTGTTAAAGAGAATCATGTTCAGTCTGAAAGGAATATAATTAATACTAGTAAGCCCAAAAGGGGTGAAAAAAATAATAAAAGGTTATCTTCATATTCCAAATAAATTAGAGTCACCTGTTTCAACCAAAATACATTCCAGAGAGGGGAAGAGAAATATGTACTGGTGGTGATCAATTGAATTTTGTTGAGCTTCCTCAAAAGAGCTATTTTGAATTATCTTTCTGAAAGGCCATGTGTCTCTGTCTCTCTGGGACTGGTCATTGTTGGCTTATTTCGTTCACTTGGTGGGGTTATGTTTTCCTTGATGGTCATGTTTTCCTTAATGGTCTTGATGCTTGTAGATCTTTGTCAGTGTCTGGGCATGGAAGAGTTAAGTATTTATTGTCTTAGCAGTCTAGTCTTGTTTATACCCATCCTTCTTGGGAAAGTTTTCCAGATATTTGAAGAAACCCATCCTTTTTGGGAATATTTTCCAGGTATTCCAGGACTTATTGTATCCAAGACTTTGGTAACTGCAACAATATCTGCTTTAGGGAGCACGCCAACCCATCACACTTTGCTCCTGCAGGTTAAAATTAGGTACTGTGATTGTATTCATTTGATTTTTGGTTCTTACAAAGGTGCTTTTTTGTGCAGATAGTCATTCAATTTGCTGTTCTGGTTGGGAGAACAATAATCACTGGAGATTTCTATTCAGCCATCTTGTTCCACCTTTTTCTATTGATCCTATCTTTATGTCCATGTATATTTGATGTTTAGCTCCCACTTATAAATGAGAACATTCAGTATTTAGTTTTCTGTTCCTGCATTAATTCACTTAGGATAATGGCCTCCATCTGCATCCATATTCCTACAAAGGACATGATTTTGTTATTTTATGGCTGTATAATATTCCATGGTATATATGTACATTTTCTTTAACTAATCTACTATTGATGACCGTCTAGGTTGAGTCCATGCTTTGCTATTTTACGTAGCGCTGTAATGAACATACGAGTGCCTGTGTTTTTTGGTAGAACAATTTATTTTCCATTATATTCCCAGTAATGGAAATGCTAGATTAAATGGCAGTTTTAAGTTCTTTGAGAATCTCCAAATTGCTTTCTACAGTGGCTGAACTAATTCATTTTCCCACAAACAGTATATAAGCATTCCATTTTATCCTCAACCTCACTAACATATGTTACTTGTTGACTTACTTTTTTTTTTTTTTTAAGAGAGTCTTGTTCAGTCACCCAGGCTGGAGTACAATAGTGTGATCTTGGCTCACTGCAACCTCCACCTCCCAGGTTCAAGTGATTCTCCTGCCTCAGCCTCCTGAGTAGCTGGGATTACAGGTATGCACCACCACACCCAGCTAATTTTGTACTTTTAGTAATGACAAGGTTTTACCATGTTGCCCAGGCTGATCTCGAACTCCTGATCTGAGGTGATCTGCCCACCTCAGCCTCCCAAAGTGCTGGGATCACAGGCATGAGCCACTGTACCTGGCCTACTTTTTGACTTCTTTATAATAGCCATTCTGATAATAAAATTGAAGATATATTTTTGAAGTGCAAATACAAAAAAAAAAAATAGCCATTCTGAGTGGTGTGAGATGTTATTTCACTGTGGTTTTTATTTGCATTTCTCTAATGATTAGTGATGTTGAGGATTTTTTCATAAGCTTTTTGGCCATGCACATGTCTTCTTTTGAAAAGCGTCTATTCAGATTCTTTGCCCACTTTTTAATGGGGTTGTTTTTTACTTGTTGAATTAAATTCTTTATAGATTCTTAATATTAAGCCTTTTTCAGATGCATAGTTTGTGAAGGTCTTCTTTTGGATACCAATAGGTTTCTTCAAGGAAACAGAACCAGTGTGAGTGACAAGAAATAATGGATGTATAATAGGGATTAGACCTTATGAAATTGTGGAAACTAGTGAAGAAGTCTGGTCCTGAACTCACTGTAGATCAGTGAAGCAGAAAATCAAAAGAAAAGCTCTAAGTGAAGAGTGTTATATTTAGGAAAAACCAGAGCCTGCATGTGTGGGTTGCACCCTGCAACATAAGTAACATAGGTGATCTGCAAAACAAGTTGGTACCCTTCACATTGGAGCTGTATCTGAGCCTGGCCCAATGCTAGGTGGCATCGAAAGGGAATATTATCAGTGGGTACTAGAGAAGTGTGGACCTAGTAACTGTGTCATGTGCATTCACAGTGAATCTGCAGATCAGGGGCAATGTGCATGAGCTGAGGTGGCACTCAACATCATCTGTGATTTTCAGAGCATGTAGGCTACTGCTGCACTCTGCCTTCCACACCTCACACCATTTCCCCAAACAGCAACCATACAGTTAATGAAATTCTGGGAAATGCAGCTCCAGCTTAGCCCATTTGCCAGTGCACAAAGTCATTAAAGCCCAACCTTTGTTAACTTGGCACTCACACATACTTCTTTTAACCTTATTTAACTTCTAAATTAATAGCAAATGAATGCTTCCACCTAACATGATACAGCTATCCCTCATATGACTGAAACATGCAAGCTCTCACCAAAAAATGGTACAAAAATATATTTTTATCCATCTTTGGGTGACATTCTTTCTTCTTTTGGCTGATGTCCCACTTAAATATCCTGTAGATTAAATGCTGAGATATAAGGTTAACTATTTCTCAATACAATTTGCATTAAATGGTAAAGGGATGGGAGAGGGGAAAATGAATTGATTAATAAGTACTCTCATATATTCATCCCAATGTAAGAAAGTATGACCCAAAAACTATATGCATACATGCTTCCCAATCACACTCAAACTATTATAAATGGACCCTGTTTACATTGTAAGTTGTAATATCTATTTGAATTATAATTATTTACGAATCTATTTCCTCAACTGGATTGTGAGCTTCTTCATGGCAGCAAATACATATTGTCCATTGCTGTATCCATAGCAACAAGCACAGTGTTTGACATGTGCTCAATGTGTATCTGATGAACCCTGAATTTCTGTAATTTTATCATTAATTAGGTATAACATCCTTACAGTATTTATCAATGAATAGAACACTGTTGGCATAGAGCTTTTAGGTATTTGACTATCTGAATAAGAAAGACCAGGGTCAAAGAAATTTAAGGACAGAAGCATTTAGTTGTTCACATTCTATGAGTTGAGGAGCCTTATGTATCCAAACAGCAAGAAAGCATGTATTTCCATATACAATGGAGTTTAGAGGGGTGGGGAAACATAGAAATCAGAATACTCAAGTTCTAGTCTCCGATCTCAATTTAATTCATTGGGTGACCTTGAATAAAGTACCTAACCTCTCTGGGCTTCAGTTTCAGGTATATAAATGAGGAATTGAGCCTAAGAATTTTTTAGATCTTTTCCAACTATAATTCCATTGTGTCTATTACAATTATAGCCCACCATCAAATTAGGCCAAAATACTAGAGCCCTGATCACCAGAAGTCACTGACCCTTACTTGGGTTAGAGTGAATGATTTGGTTAGATTATCAGATTTTCTCAGTTTAGAAAAAGATATAGATGGCTTCAAATACTAGTGTAAAATAGAATGACTGAATTGAATCTATGTAAATCTCAGTGTATCCTATCCCTAGACAAGATAAACAAAGTTTCACTTATAACAACTGTGAAAGCTGTAGGAACCATTCTTGTGACAAGCAGGCCCTAGATAGCCAGGGAATATCTCAAAGCTCTAAAGAGGAAAGTAGATCCTAGTGAGTGCAGCAAGACCTCTAGATTTCCTGGAAATACATGCAAATAGAAAACAAAAAGGACAGGAGTGGAGATGTCACAATACTAGCCCCAAAGTGAATGTCAAAAGATACAGCCAACATGAAGTCCCTATTATGTAACAAATTGTGTTCTGACCTTTACAAGGATCACATCCCTTTATCCTCCCAACAACCCAACTAAACCAGAATTGTGATCCCCTTAATTAATGAAGAAATAAAAGTGAAACATCTTGCTCAGTATTTTGACAATCGTTTTTAGCAATCACAAAGAGGCAAATAATTTTTCAGTCAATTTAAGACACAACAGAATGAAAATTTAAAAGAGCAAGTATTGAAAGAGAATCCCTGGGACATTTCTCTCTTCCAAGGACATAGCCTCTTCCTAGGGAAGGACTCTAAGGATGAGGTTTTCTTCTTTTGGTTACCAGACTGTTTTCCAAAATATAGATAAACACAAACATGGCTGACATAATTTGACAACACAGGGTTTCATTTTAGTTTTCAAAACTTCCATTAAAATAAAAGATATGACTGTCATATATAATTTTTAAGGATAAATGTTTTGCTAGGGTGTGGGGTGATAGTTAACCATTGTCTGCCTAAATTCAAATCTTTAAGGTCTCTGGTGGCCCAGAATACCCTAAACATTAGTCACTTTTGACGTGATTACACTTTTAGTCCTTTTCTTCCTGGCCATTACGATGAAGTACAGATATATGTGTGTGTGTGTATATGTGTGTGTATGTGTGTGTGTGTGTGTGTGTGTGTGTGTGTGTGTGTGTATACATGTGTTGTGTGTGGGTGTATAATATGCATTCAAAGCATATATGGCTGTGGGGATTACATTCATTTTAAATATTAAAGTTTCTTAAATTTTTATGTGTACTCTATAGAGCCCTGCCTCTGTATAAGTGCCCATTCATCTACAAAGGAAACACTCCACTCTGGCTGCACCTCTGGAACTAGATAGTATTTCATAAGACTACTACACATCTTTGAAAACTTAATATAAGTCTATATAAAAATTATATTTAATTTATGAACACTTTTTACTTTCAAGATCTTAGTATCACATCTATTGTATAACAGAATAATACCTAGACAGGCAACAAAAATATACAATGGAGGAAGAGGACAACACCTGTTCTCAACAGAAAAGATAGGATCTGAAGTTGTTAATACCAGAAAAAAACCCAGACAGACTACAGAAAGTGACATAAGGGCAACAATAAAAACTAAAAAGGAGGCCTTCAAAAGTATTTCAACAGATAGGGACACCATGCATGGAATAAAAGAAACAATACAAAACCAGTCTGAAATGAAGTCCTACATAAGAAAACAGGGTCTTGAAGTCCTTCCAGTTCTCAAATTCTGTAGTTTATAACTGCAGTTTTAAAACAATTGCTTAATGAAATATCTTCAGACTCCAATACATACATTTTCCATGAAGAAGACACACAAGAACTGCTTATTCTCACACAAGAGAAGACACAAAAGAAAAACGAAATCTCCTTTCTGGATTCCACCTGAGCTGGAACCCACGTTTAAACCTCCTTCCTCTGTGACAAGTTGTCAAGTCTGGCACATACAGAAACCTATCAAAATATAAACTGACAAACTTCAAAGCCTGTGGAAGACCTGGCCCTGTCAGATGGCTGGAGGGAAGAAAAGCACCCCAGATGCCTGCACTCTGAAACTTTCTAATGAGAGTAGCAACATAAAATATTACACACTTCAAACCACCAACATTATAAACTTCTGCCTCACAAAAGCTGTTCCCAAATATGTCCCTAACAGGAAGAGCTCGCCATGAACCTTTCTTGAAGGCAGTGCACATTTTAATGAATGCTAACATGTTTGCAAACATAATGAAAATAGTATTTCCCACAGAGCAGAGTGAGATTATTTGAATAAAATATCTGCCTTTGGACATAAGACTCTGCCGATGATCATGGTAGGATCTGTGTTTTATTTGTGGATTAGAAACCACAGTGCAGTATGGCTATGTGCTTTATGAGAACTGGCTGTGGAAACCTCTCACCCGCTGACATCTGCCCAGATTGCCACTGTTTTAAATCTCTGCATCTGAATTTTAGAAGCTAAAACTTTGGCACTGCTAAAAGAGCCATGTCTCTAAATGGGAAAGTCTCATGAGGGAATAAAATTCAACACCAGAATTTCAAATATTTTATCATCGTAAAACAGAAACTGACACAGAAAGGAAATACAATGAAAATGGCTGGATCACAGGACCCCAACAAAGTGAAAAAATGGCGGCATTTCAATTATAATGGAACTACTACACCCTTGGGAAGGATTAACACATGTCTCATAGGTATTTGTTTTGATTAGAAGCTACCTTTTTCATTCTCAGGGAGCAGGTTCTAGATTTCATGTCTCTCTGATACCATGTAAGACTATGTCTTTGTTAAATAAATATAGAAATCTGGAGGTATTTGTTCCTGCTTAAAAAAAAAAAAATCCTGCCTCAGACAGCAGCCCACATTTCCCTCTAAATGTCTCCCACTTTAAAGATTCTTTAGTTACTTCTGTATGCATTTGGTGTCATAGGCCTTTCTTCAATAACTGCTCATCTTCCTTGTATCAAGGCCCTGACTTAGACACGCCTACAGGCAGAAGCGACAATAGTAAAAACATCAATAGAATGTAGGGAGCTGATTTGGCATCAGGAAACAAAAGAAAACCGAACTTTTAAAAAATTATTAGATGCCAGGAGCAGTGGCTCACACTTGTAATCCTAGCACTCTGGGAGGCCAAGGTGAGTGGATCACGAGGTCAGGAGTTCAAGACCAGCCTAGCCAACGCAGTGAAATTCCATCTCTACTAAAAATATAAAAATTAGCTGGACATGGTGGTAGGTGCCTGTAATCCCAGCTACTCAGGAGGCTGAGGCAGGAGAATCGCTTGAACTTGGGAGGTAGTGGTTGCAGTGTGCCGAGATCGTACCCATTGTACTCCAGCCTGGGTGACAGAGCCAGACTCCATCTTAAAAAAAATAAAAATAAAAATAAACAAAACGTTATTAGAATGCACATGAAAGAATACTCAAACCTAGCCCATATGAGAAAGCAACTATCACAAATCAATTTCAGAACATCAGTGGCTTAACAAAATTTGACCTGTCATTTACAGGAAGCCCAACTGGCTGGAGTACTGCTGCAGGTGGGTGTTAGGCTCTATGTAGTCTTTCAGGTCCCACACTAACATAATTTTTTAAAGTCACTCTGGGTGTCAGTCAAAGAATGTGTTCTCTGTGTCTGTGAGGGAGTGTAGTTTTAAGAGCAAGAACTTCCCAGTGCAATCCCCACTCCCATCTCTCTCCATCCAGGAGATTTAACTACTTATGTTTGAATTTTGAATTTTTCTCTTCTCTCCTCTCTCTCTCTCTCTCTCTCTCTCTCTCTCTCTCTCTCTCACTCTCCTTCTAGTCAGTGTACTCAGTGTGAAAGCTGCTTTCCTCCCCTGGAGTCCATCTTTCTGAATTCTCTCACTCAGTGTGAGAGGAACTTTCCTTCTCTGGTTTTCCCGCTCTGGGAACCTTCTCGCTCAGTGTGAGAGTGGCTTTTCTTTCTCTCACTTGGTGTGAGAGTTAGCTCTTTCTCTCTCCTTCTCCTGTTTTTCTCTCTCTTTAAATAAATCACTTTCTACAAACACTTTATAGTCCGGCATTTACTGCGCACTGCACCGCTGTCCCCTCTCTCATTCTTGAGAAGGCAGGAGACCAAGAACCTGGAGAAAGGTCCTCTCTGGGGATCTGGGCGCACTCTGAACCCCAGTATTACATCAGCATATAACTAGCAAACAAGAAAAGAGACATGGCAGACTATCACATGAGAGCTGCTTTGAAACAGAATTTTAAACGGTGTGCCTTTCCTTTGGCCCCATCCATTGTCCAGTGCTCAGTCACATAGCCACGCCTAAACTGCAGAAGAGGCTGAAAAATGTAGCTCAGGTGTGTGCTTGGAAGGTTTGCTGAATCCCTAGCCAGTCTGTGCTATACCTCATTAATTTGTACCAAATTGTTTCAGGGGGACTTGAGTTGACCTGTAGTACATGCAAATGACTGGCAACAAGAAATTTGATGATAGGTATAAAATATTGAATACTTTCAACTAATCCTTTAATTCCTCAAAGCAGAATAAATTGGAATACGGTGATAATGTACAATTCACTGTATTCATTCAGGGCTGGGACCATGTTCATCCTGCCATCCACTTTGACCTGACAGCACCTCATCTGTCAAATGTATGTGCATGGTAAGTATTTCTTTAATAAATTAAAGAAATGTTTACTTTGAACTCAAATTCAGAGGGCTGTACTCTCATCACTTAGAGGTCAAGGAAACTTTTTCTTGTAGAACAGGACCTAGTTATTTCTCTTGAGGGAAACATAAAGCTGGCTTCCATGTTCTACATGTCATAGGACCCTGTGCTTCCTAGAAACAAACTTGGAACCAAGAGACAACCTCCAGGCCAACAGCTGCTTAGTGGGTCCAACTTAGTCCTCAACCTACCATCATAAGCAAGGACAGACAGCTGAAGAGGGGGCTCTGCAGTCAAACTTCAGAGTATGAATCTGACTTTGCCAATTACTATTTGGTGACCTGAGGCAACCTAGTTAACTACTCCCTGGCTCAGTTTCTCCATCTGTAAATTTGGGGTAATGATACCACCTCACTTCATTATTGGAAAGATTAAAATAATGAACATATGTAAAAGTACTTATATGAGAACCTGCCCAATAGTAAGCACTCAATAAATATTAGCTGTAATAAATGACATGCTCACTCCTTTGCAGAAACAGACACTAAATCATGGTTGGGATGCCCCAACTGTAGTTTCTAATACTCACAAATTTCTTTGTCAGATTTCCCATGTTGTTGGCATTATGATTTGCATTTAAGGTATCCATCCATTGAGGGCCAAGATTGTAGGAATGAAAACTAAACTTTAGAAAGTATTTACTATTTTCCACATAATTTATAGGCATTTCCTCATGGGTACTATGAGAAGTTTAAATAGTTACCCCAAGTATCTCAGTAGATATTAGAGCTTTAATTCAAAGGTAGAGAATCTTACACTAGAATCTGTCCATTTTTTCAAGGAATGGGTGCTGTAATTTCCTGCAGGCTCTTGGAACAAACGGGCTCTTTTGCACATTCCACAGTACTACCCAAGGCACACAGCAGTATCACCCTAAATATCTGGAGTAGATGGATAGATGGGAAGGTGGGTGATTGGGCAGTAATTTGATATATGAACCATGACATGATATTTCCCCTCCCAAATGAAGATATCAGTAAATTTCATAGCAATAAGTTCCATTTTAAAAGCCTTGAGTACCTTACACTGTAATCAACTCAAGAGCAAAAACAGAATGAGTAGCATCAACAAAGAGGAGGCCATTCTAAAATAATTTGGAATGGTTTTACTTCCTTGGACTCCCTAATGGTGAAACAGGCACTTCACTGCTGAGCACACCTATCTGAATATTCACACTGATGAGCGGGTAGTGATGCAGAAAATACATAACATCAGATAATCCAAAAGTCATTTATATTTGGCTCAGGAATGCTTTGCATAATAATTTTGTAGCTGATTGATCCTCCTGGGTTTGTTTGTGCTGATATTAAGGCAAGTTTTATTCTGAGAAAATACTGACAGGAAATGGTGGAGTGTATGGCTAAATATATACGTGAGAAAATCATTCACTCACTCATTCATTCATTCCTCAGATCCTTGGTGATAGTTTACTTGTGCCAAGCACTGTGATAGGTACTAAAGATAAAAAGAAAATGAGCTGTTTGTAATCCTGGTCCTGGAGGGAATCATAAATATAACACATATAATTAAAAGTCAGTTGTATGTCATTCTTCTGAATATGTACGCCATTGTGCCCCAGATTCCCCTTGCCACATACAAATATATTTATTATGCCTGATAAAAGATAGCATAGAGATAGGTATTTTAAAACTCAGGTTATTGTACTTATTCTTATGAAGAATTTGTTGTAATAGCAAGCACATATAGTACTACTACGTTCTGGAACTGTTTTAAATGCTTACATGCATGAACTAATTTAGAAGTGACAACCTATAAAGAATAATATTATTATCATCCCCATTTTTCAGATGAGAAAACTGAGGCAGAAAATTGCCCATCTAAGAGAGCAAAGTTTGTAAGTGATAGATCTGGAATTTTAACCTAGGCATTCTAGCTTCAGAACTTGTGTTCTTAACCTATGCTCCATTACCCTCTTTGATCAAAATAATAAATTGAATGGGATCTAAAGAAGGATCAAAGTGATCCTTACAGGAAAAAAAATAATGTAATAGGGTACGGTGACACATGCCTATAGTCCCAGCTACCCGAGAGGATGAGATGGGAGAATTTGAGTCCAGGAGTTCAAGGCCAGCCTGGGAAATATAGCAAGACTGCCTCTTAAAAAAAAATAAATTAGATCTCTATTTCATGTCTACAAAAATTAAATCTCATCCATTAGAAAGGTGAAAACTTTATGTATATCAAAAATACTACAAACAAGTTTCAAGGAAAAGTAACAATCTACTGAAAGAAGACATTTACAAAATATATTATGGAGAAGTAACATAAAAGGAAACCTAACCTAAAAGGAAACCAACAAAATGATTTTTTAAAATTTCACAGAAAAAAATCAAATGCTCCCTAAATCTTTGAAGCAATGTTCAATTTCACTTATTATTAAGGAATAGCAAATAAAAATACCCATCAGAGTGGCCAAATATTTAAAGTTCAAACACATCACACACTGGCCTGAATGTGGAGAAAAGGAACTCTCATATATTGATATTGGAAGTAAAATCACTGTTAAATCACTCTCAAAAACTCTACTCATTGCTTTGGAGACTGATTTAGCAGGGCCTGGTAAAACTGTACCCCCTGCGGCCCCTCATTTCTATTATTCCTAAAGGAACTCTTACTGAAACTTTTTTACACACTTACCCAAGGACACATGTACAAAGATGTTTATTGCAGCATTGTTTGCTATTATGAAAAATTGGAAAGAACTTAAATACTCATCGCTAGGGAAAGGAGCAAATATAAATAGATGTCATCCCAACATGTAATACCAGAACAGCAATAAAAGAAATAAACGAGTGCCATATGTGTTTATTAAAACATAATTTATCTTAAAACTACAATGTTGAATGGGAAAAAAATACAAAAACTTAGAAGTTTGATACTACCTATGTAAATTTAGAAAAACACAGAAAGCATTACATGTAGATACACATATATATGTGGAGAAACATCAAGGAAGGGCAGGAAGGACTCACACCAAATTCATAGATGCTGGCTTGGGGGAAGGGAATTGAACCATCGAAACAGAATTTGTTGTAGTTTTTGCATCTAATAAAAGAACCATACAAATATGACAAAAAATAATTTTTAAATAATCAGTTTGGGGTGGCAGAAATCTGGTGTTTTTAATATTAACCTCTGTAATTTTTTGTATTTTTCTAAGACAAATAACTAAGCAAGTATATTATCTGGGGTAGAAATACTTTTATTTAAACTTCAATGTAAAATAATCTTCACCTACGAGATGTCACACTACATTCAAACTTTAATTATAATTGTATTCATGCCTTTCCTCTTGTACTACAGAAAGCTCTTTGTAGGTACAGAGTTCAGATCACTGTCAGCTTTGAAATTCCTTTAATTTGTGCAAGTGCACACACACTGCATTCCACATACCCCTGTACACATATGTGTGACGGGGAAGTATATGTATTTGGAGATGCTATAGAATCTCTTCTGATTTCAACTAGAGAAGCTCTATTATGCTTATTTGTTTATGATTCAAAGCAATATGTCATTTGAAAAAATAATAACTGCTAAAACATTTTAAAACCAGTGAAATAGATGGTTTGACTAAGTGACAAAGCTCTGGTTAACCACCTGTTGCCCCAATCCTATCAAAACTGGCTTTACTATAACAGAACAAATTATCCAGTCAATATATTCAAAGAAAGAGTTGTTTATCCAAACAGTGTATTCATTCCACAAATGTTTATTGAAACTATACTACATGCAAGGTACTGTTTGGTACCAGAAGCTCCAGAAGATGATTACAATGCAGCAAGGCAGTAAGACCCTCCTGTATTTGAAATGAAAATAGCATCATGTTCTAATGCGCCATTAACAAACAGCTTGTGCAAAAAGTGTTGATATTTTTCTGTCTCTTGCTGCTTTGTACATTAACTTGGCCTTCCCTTCAGCCCCACCCTATCTCTCCTTTGAAATCATTGTCTCCTTGACATGAAAAATGTACTTCAGAAAGCCTAATGGCTAATTACATCAAAGAGAAGAAAGTCCAAACCTCAAACAAGGAATGATTAACTGCATAAGCTTTAACAGAAGCTATCACACCCTCAAAACTACTCCTCTTCTTTAATAATAATGTTTCCAGTAATTTATTTTCTGACAAAGTTTGTGTTCTCTGCCCAGGACTGACTCCTGTTTTGTTCACTTCAGGGTTGTACCCTATCTAGGGCCAGCCCTGACCACAGACAAAGCAGGCTGCCACCTACATAATATGATTTATGCAAATACAGCACATTGAAGGAATTGGTAACAGGCCTCATGGGAAAAGAAATCCTGCTTGCTTCAATGGTGCCTTCCAAATTGTGCTCCATGCCATCCCAGTGAGTTTTCCAACAAACATCAATGGCAAGGGAGGTTGTTCTATGGTCAAATAATTATAAGAAATGCTAGGTTAAACAAAAAGAACAGGTTTAATTATCAACAAAGTTCTAATACTGTATTTTCTTAAAACCAGGTACCAGGGAAGATTATTTGTGCATGTATTTTCTTTTTAAAAGTTCATTGAAAATAGAGACTATAACAGTCAATGGTATATCCTCAGCACTGAGCACAGAGCCTGTAATATAACAGACACACAGTAATGTTCCCGAATCAATTAGTAAATCACTAGCCATTGTTTTTGGGGATAATAATATTTTACACCTTTGCAATGACTGGGGTGCCTTCATGAGTATCATCTCAACTGTGCCTCATAACTTTCAGAACAAAAATTAAAATCTATATGCCATACATTGGGATTCTGAGGGTCAGAGAAGTTTAAAAGAAGGTAATGAGAAACCAAAATTTTTGAAGCTATACTATGCTGCTGTACTACAACCAGGATCTACCATGTGGCAGCCACATGCCAAGTGTTGTTTACATATAGGATTTCATTTCATCCTCCTAACAGCCCTGTAAGGTACTGATTAGAGACACGGAAACTTGGGATTTTAATGTTAAGAAATCCACCCAAAGACACACAAGGAAACAATGGAAGAGCTGAGAATAATACTCACATCTTCTGATTCTTGGCCTGAGTTTAATCTAACTATTCCTTCCTAAGTGGACATCAAAAAATTATTATTGAGAATGAAGCATTGTTCCCAAGAGTCGGAAAAAAAAAAACAAACCAGTATTGTTAATAAAACTACCCTTGAACAAGCATGAGATAGCCTTGTCTAAACACCTTGTATATTTCTGAGCATTTTAGTTTTCTTTCTGTATTTTTCCTATTCAATTAGAGATTATTCAAATATTATAGAGCCTATAATATAGGTTGAAAAGATGAAGGTTGAGAAGAGGCATGACTGACAAGTCAACAATGTAAACGTGTTTACTATGTCCTGAAGTAATATAAAAAAAAGATCATGTAAATTCAGGTAGAATAGAATGATGTTAGAAAGTAAAGTGATTATGCCTATAATTAAATGCTTTAAGGTTGTCACGTCACCGTTTTTTTTTTTAATTGCAAGTATCCATAGGCTGCTTCATATTTGCTAGACTGTGCTAATCATTTCACATGGGTCATCTAAATTTAACCTTAAAATGACCTTGTGAGGTACCTATTTTTAATATGCTCTTTGTACAGTTGAGGAAACCAAAGCAGAGGAGATTGAGTAACTTGACCTTGACAGCACAGGGAAATAATCTAAATAGCACTTAACTTCAAAGAGAAATAATATATATAACCATTGTTCCTCACCTCAGCCCTATGAGGTAGGCAGGTAGGCATTATTATCCCCATTTTACAGAAGAAGAACATGAGGCTACACCCAAGCCAAGATTACACAGCTAGTAGTGAGAGGATCCAGAACAGATCCAGGATTCCAGACTCTTAGCACATTGCTTTCCCATTTCATATTCATCACGGCTTCCTTCAGAGCAGAATAGCAGGCAACACTTTTCTGGAGGCCATGTGCACCATCCCATGTCTCTCCACTCAGAGCAAAAGCCCTTAGAACCTCCCCGTGTCACCTTGGGCATATTACTTAGTGCCCTAGCACAGTCTCCCCTCTTCTCTTGCCCAAAAGAGCAATCCTTTAGGGTTTAAACAATGCAAGTGGGACACTATCTGCAGATTGCTCTTGAAACATCCATATTTTACCTCAACAATAAACAAGGCTTCCGCTGTCTTCTCTCTTCTTCTAATGGCACAAGTCACTTATCCTGAAGATAGAACAGCCATTCTAATCGGAAGAAAGAACCAGCCCTGATCACCCATCATCACGGAACAGGATAAAGTGCAGACTCTCAAAACAGGATTTGCCACCTATCACAATCATGTTTTCTTCTGTCAACATGGGTGATGATTCCAATTTAAATAAAAATAATCAATCCTGAAAAGACCAAGAATATGTAAAGATGACCAATGAGAACAAACCCTGTCAGTTCCCCCACAGGATTTCCTCTCATATTTTTCCCATTCCTAGGGGCTCTACCATGGCTTCAGTGACTTTTGCTTACAGTGTCCACCCCTGCCATTCCTATATATAGGACCATTCTGGGACTACTGAAGTTGTTTTGTCCACAGGCACAGAAGAAGGGTGTAGGGCTTACATACACTGGGATGACCTTTAGGCAGCAACTGACTAGTGCTAGAGTAGGAAATCCCAGCTACTTTCCAAGAGAACTGCAACCACTTAGCGCAAAACCTACACTCCAGACCCGTGGTGGCATCAGGGAGATGCTACCCTCCACTGGACTTTGCTGAAATTACTTGGCTTCTTCCCCACGTTGTCCTGCTTCCTCCATTCCCTATGAATTTTTCCTGGGAGCACTTCCTTAACAAATAACTTGCACTTGAGTCCCCATCTCAGTTCTGCCTGTGGGATACCAGACCAAAAACACTAACCCAGCACAAACAAAATAAGATAATATAAAAGCACATATGCTCTGCCCCCTTCACTTAGAACTACAGCAAAATCATAGTTAGTGCTGCACACAGCCTATGTAGCTGGAAAGAACAGAACTTGGATTTAACCTCTGGATTTGCCTTAATTGTCATGTTATAGTTTTTCCCTTATAGGATCTTAAGAGACATGAACTCAAATGCACCACTTTGTTTACTCTAATACTCTGTTTTATCCACTTTTTTTATTTTTGCCCCACCTTTACCTAAAGTGTTTTTATTTCAAGAAACAGGAATTTTCAATTTTCAATTAAAATTTCACATTAAAGAAATATCTCCAATCCTGGTCCTTAATTCAAGAAACACTGATGAAATATCTACAAATGCTAGGCTCTACAAGAAAAGAGATAAGACAGCTCCTACCATCAAAAAAACTAACACCATCGCTCTATAAAAAATAATTCTCGGCAGCAAAAGCCAAAATAGACAAATGGGACCTAATCAAACTCCACAGCTTCTGCACGGCAAAAGAAACAGTCATTAGAGTGAATTGGCAACCAACAGAATGGGAATTTTTTTTTCAGTTTACCCATCTGACAAAGGACTGATATCCAGAATTTACAAAGAACTAAAACAGATTTACAAGAAAAAAACAAACAAGCCCATTCAAAAGTGGGCGAAGGATATGAACAGACACCTTACAAAAGAAGACATACAGGAGGCCAACAAACATATGAAAAATCACTGGTCATCAGAGAAATGCAAATCAAAACCACATTGAGATACCATCTCACACCAGTTAGAATGGAGATCATTAAAAAATCTGGAGACAACAGATGCTGGAGAGGATGTGGAGAAATAAGAACACTTTTACACTGTTGGTGGGAGTGTAAATTAGTTCAACCATTGTGGAAGACAGTGTGGAGATTCCTCAAGGACCTAGAAATAGAAATTCCATTTGACCCAGCAATCCCATTACTGGGTATATATCCAAAGGATTATAAATCGTTCTACTATAAGGACACGTGCACACAAATGTTCACTGCAGCATAGTTTACAATAGCAAAGACCTAGAACCAACACAAATGCCCATCGATGATAAACTGGACAGGGAAAATGTGGCACATATACACCATGGAATATTATGCAGCCATCAAAAATGATGAGTTCGTGTCCTTTGTAGGGACATGGATGAACCTGGAAACCATAATTCTCAGCAAACTGACAGAACAGAAAATCAAACACTGACTATTCTCACTCATAGGTGGGTGTTGAACAATGATAACACATGGACACAGGGAGGGGAGCACCACACACTGGGGTCTGTTGGGGGGAAATAGGGGAGGGACAGTAGGGGGTGGGGAGTTGGGGAGAGATAGCATGGGTGCTAGCACCAGACATAGGTGAAGGGAAGGAAGGCAGTAAATCGCACTGCCATGTGTTTATGTATGCAATAATCTTGCATGTTCTTCACATGTATCCCAAAACCTAAAATGCAATTTTTTAAAAAAAGGGATGTTTAAAAAAAAAATTCTCACCCTTCTGGCCAGGTGTTAACATCATGAAGACAGAATCTAGGTCTCTGCCAGGGGACCATAAGGCAGTCCTGTAATCCCAGCTCCTCAAAAGGCTGAGGCGGTAGGATTTTTTGAACCCAGGATTTCCAATCCAGCCTGAGCAACATAGTGAGACCCCCATCTCTAAACAAATAAATAAAAATAATCTAGGTCTCAAAATCCTCAATCTGGTGCTTTCTTAAGTTCATCAATTTCTCAATATCTAGCCTATTTACTTTATGGAGTTTTTCTATAAAATACACCAAAGGTACAGAAAACAGTAGTAGGGATGGTAAGAAGATGGATGTAAAAAAAATATTACACATTAACCTATCACTGGTTTTGGTGGCTGACATTGGATTAGAGAATGGACATGCTGGGGAGGGAAAATAAGTTCAAAATGATGCCCAAAGTGTCTAGGGCATATGAACAGATGGTGATGCTTTTTCCTGACATAGTGAATACCCAAAGCAGCTTGTCTAGGAGGAGTGGGGAAGCTCGGTTCTGAATGCATTGAGTCTGAAATGTTCATGGAGTTTCCAAGCAAAGAAGGTAATACAAAGGCCAGCTGTATGAGTCTGAAGCTTAGGAATACATTCAGCATCTTAGAGGCCAAGGGAGAGACAAGACCTCCCAGAGAGAGTGTGAGGAAGGAGAGGGGGTCTGTGTACATAACCCCCAAGATACAATGGCATTCAAGGAAAGCGATGAGGAAGAGGAGACTGTAAGTGACTTTGAAAAGGAACAGTTGGGGAGTGAAAGGGTTATAGTATGTGGTATGGAGAGCCAAGGAAATATGGCATTTGGAGGCAAGTGTACTTGACTGTGCCAAGTTCTGTTGAGGAGACAGACAACTGTTCATTTCAATGCAGAAAGAACATCTACCAATTTTGATCACTTCTCCCATGTATGTTAAGAAAGCAAGTGTCTGGCATTTGTTTTCCCAATCCCTGGCAAGGGTCTTAAAAAAGAAGCAAGACCATTTAAAACCACTGTCTGCCATCTCTGACTTCCTAATCATGTCCCTTGCCTTTGGGGCTGGCCTCCCTGCTAGAAATTTTCACCTAATAAAGTTGGCTTATCTTGTATGATTTTTTTATAGAAGACTCTAATTACACAACAATTTGGATCTTGATCCTAGAGTTTTGCACGCTGATCTCCTGAGATCACACATGAGACCGCATGAAAAGGGTGCTGAGCACACAAATGCTTCATAAATGCTAGCTGGATATGAAGATTTTAATAGCTGGAGTAGTCAAGATTCTAAGTTTTTATTGTTCTAAAATATTTCATTATGTCTAGAAAAGACTGTTAATAATCCCAAAAGCTGTGTGAGTGTACATGTGTGCCATTTGTGACCACTGGCAACGTGGAATAGTTACTGACTTGGAGGATTGAGTTATGAATGATACAGTACAGAGGAAACCTGAAAGAACACATTTTTAAATGCAAGGTCTGAGTGCTGATTGACACACTTTGTACGATAGTAAAATCTGGCAGGTGCATTAACTTGCATCCCTCTGATCTGTACACATCCACACTTGTCTTCTTAGGGTACTTGGTAATAAGCCTCTTTAAAGATCCCTGAGTAAGCACTGAAGATAATATCTGGAGTATGCAGCACTCAGTCCTTTTAGAATGGCTTTTTCCTGCTCCTTTCGTTTTCTTAAGAAAATGTCAGTTTAATCATTTCCTAATGCTTTGATAATGTGTTTCTTTACATAGCTATAGAACACTCACTTCAGTGTTTTAAAAGCATGAATGTAGATGTAAAAGTGCCAGTTAAATGAGATTACATTTTCCTAATGAAATAACCAAAGAGGAGTTTGAAGATTCCTAAACTTGTATGACATTTTTCAGAGCAAATAATAAAGTCCAAGCCCTCCAAAGTGTCTCTTATCTGAGAAAATAAAATTTCATATCTTGCTGAATATATAAAACGCAGTAGAAAATAAGGAATTCATTCACCTCAGGCAATGTGTCACACATTAGGTGGGTTTGTACCCAGGTAACTGGGGACTTGAGCAGCTTGAAACAATAAAAAAGAAAAGGACCCTGGGAGCAGGTAGAATGGGAAACCACCATCACCAATCCTGATACGGGCCTGACTTCAGCAGGTTCAGCAGGGTTTAGCAAACTCACGTTAGGCTTTGTGGAGGCAGGTGACAGCATAAAACATCCCACCCAGCACATGAAGAACACATGTAAGAGGCCAGATGTCAGAAATCCTCAATTAGAGAGGGAACTTGATATTTTTGTTCAGTCTCTCCTTTCATATTAAACCTCTTTTGGGAGCTCACTTCTCAGCTTGAAGACAGAAGCCCAGTCTCATAGGCTGGAAAATATGGCAGGACTTAAAGCAGAGCCAGGGAGGTGGAGAAAAAGGGGCAAGTTCCTTGTTCTAAGCCCCAGTGTGGTGGGCGGAGTACCAGCAGAACATCAAGAAAGATGATGAGATCATGGTCTAGACCCTGTTCAGGAGGGAAAGAAGGTCTGACACTGTTGAGAGAAAGTGACAATTTCTTGATCAAGCAAGCTGAAGTTCCAGGTGGGGTTACTAAAACCACTGATTCTAAACTTGATTTGTCACCTAAAGTGGGACCTCATGCTGGGATCGGTGTAGGCTCTGGGCACTCGGGGCTACCCAGCACTTCCAATTCATGGATCATAGCAGTGGAACTTATTCCAGCCTCCAACAACTGTCAAAGCAAAGTTGTGAAAATGCTCCCCGTGCTGGTAACATTGGGCTTGGGAATGGGGAAGGGCTAAGCCTGTCATGAGAAGTGGATGGGATAGAAGGAGACAGGCATTCACATTCTCCTGCACAAACGTGAGTCCCAGAAATCTCCTAGAACTATGTTTTGCCAGAGAGAGAGAGAGAGAGAGAGAGAGAGAGAGAGAGAGAGAATGAATTACTATATTGACACAGAATCTTCCATATTATTGAAACCATAAGCAAATAAACATATTAAAATATGGCCGGGCGCGGTGGCTCAAGCCTGTAATCCCAGCACTTTGGGAGGCTGAGGTGGGTGGATCACGAGGTCGAGAGATTGAGACCATCCTGGTCAACATGGTGAAACCCCGTCTCTACTAAAAATACAAAAAACTAGCTAGGCGTGGTGGTGCGTGCCTGTAATCCCAGCTACTCAGGAGGCTGAGGCAGGAGAATTGCCTGAGCCCAGGAGGCGGAGGTTGCGGTGAGCCGAGATCACGCCATTGCACTCCAGCCTGGGTAACAAGAGCGAAAACTCTGTCTCAAAAAAAAAAAAAAAAAAAAAAAATTAAAATAGTTAAGCCATAAGCATTCAGAGGTATTATAATTCAACTTCTGACAATAACTGGATTTTTCTTCATTTTTTTCTTCTTTTTTTTTTTTTTTTTTTTTTTTTTTTGATACAGAGCCTTGCTTTGTCATCTAGGTTGAAGTGCAGTGGCACAATCTCGACTCACTGTAACCTCCACCACCCTGGTTTAAGCAATTCTCACGCCTCAGCCTCCCGAGTAGCTGGCACTACAGGTGTGCACCACCATGCCCAGCTAATTTTTGTATTTTTAATGGAGGCAGGGTTTTGCCATGTTGGTCAGTCTTGTCTTGAACTTCTGGCCTCAAATGATCTGCGGGCCTCAGCCTCTCAATAACTGTATCTATAAGGAAAGCTCACTTTTAACATCCTTCTTATGAACTGATAATACAGTAATATTCCCCTCACCCTCATCTCACTCCCATAAACCACTGAAAAATTGGAACTTGTTTGAAATTCAGAAAGGTCAATAGAAACTTGATCTTAAAATTGGCCTTCAGAATCTGAGTGAATGGTACTTTCAGACTTCATCAAAGTCCTCCTCAAGATTCCCTGTTGATAAAAAGTAATATAATCACCGCTAAGGTTTTGTCACCAAAATTTAAAGAAGCACTAACTTTACCCTTATTCTCTCTTTCTCCTTCTCTTGGACAGTATATTTATCTGTTAAGTGATGCAAATGGCCATTTCCTAAAGCATGTTGTTTTATCTTACTTTCTATTTCATTGGCTTTCTAAAAGTATCTCTTCTAAAAGATATAGTCTTGACTAAGTGTGGTGGCTCATGCCTATAATGATAACACTTTCAGAGGCTGCGGCAGGAGAATTGCTGGAGCCCAGGAGTTTGAGACCAAACTGGGCAACATGGTGAAACCCCATCTCTAAAAAAAAATACAAAAATCAGCTGGGTGTGGTGGCAGGATACTGTAATCCCAGTTACTCAGGAGGCTGAGGTAGGAGGATTGCTCAAACCCAGGAGGCAGAGGTTGCAATGAGCTGTGATCATGCCACCACACTCCAGCCTGGGAGACAGAGCAAGACCCTGTCTCAATAAAAAAATTAAATAAAATGTATGGTCTTGTGTTCAAATGCAGGGGCATGACTGGGTGACCCACTATTCTCCTCATCCCTTCTAGGCTAGGTATTCTCTGTTTGTCCTTTCAGATCCTTTCTTTATCCTTCTCTGTCCTGCTTTGTGCCCCAGGACCCTGGCAGCTGTGGACCACATCAACAGGCATCCCTTCTCTCTGGCTTCCACAGGGGTTTGGTCATTGAGAGGCTCTGGTGTGAGATCAGGAGAGAGAGAGGTTGGGTGCTGCCTGGCCTGGCTACTGCTCTGTGGAGCTGTGGTTACCAGCAACTGCCATCCTGTGGGAAAACCACAGCTCCTATCCTATAGACAGGTCTTGCCTGGTTCTACTCACAGCTATCTCCTCTTGCTCCTTCATTCCTAGAAGTGGGAGAAGCTTCCAGTGGTTGCTAACCCCAGGGTGTTTCCTTATCCACTTGACCTCCCTTGACCCCACCCATACCTTTGAAAATGGACCCTTCATTAAACTTTTCTTAATTGCCTCCTGAGTGTACCATGTGCTTTTTGCCAGGACCCTGAATGATATACCCTCTTCTATTAATTTCATAGTTTCTCAACACTTTCAGGATATGCTGATGAGTCAACATCAGAGAGAGGAGATACACCTCTTCCCTGGATCTCCTAGAAGGCTTGCAAGGCAGACAGTTACAACTGAGGGTTAAAATGGAACCTGCAGAGTATCTGAGGGTTTCAATTATCTTTGTTACCCTCATTCTATCTTGCACAGAGAATTGAGAATTGGCTATGTCAAGACTAAGTTGACACATATCACAGAGACTATACAGCAGTCTATCTGCTCATTAAGAGTTTTTTACTATGTCCCACTGATCTTCCACTTCTTGCAATGCTTTTGATGTGGCTTTAATTCTAAGTTCTGACAGAGAAAGGGTCTCGCATCTGTAGTCCCCAATGCAGTCTTCACATGACTGTCAAAAATGCACTATTTGTCCCCAGGCTTAAAGTGCCAGCTCTAAAAAAAGGTCAAGGACTCTCCCTGGGAACATCTACAACATTCAAGTATATACTTAAGATCTTCATTTTACCTCACACTTTTCTTCAATCTAATGTTAATTTGGGTATATTTCCATAGGCCCAATATATGCTCAGCATATTCTAAAAACAGAGAATAATAACTCAGTTCTTATTTCCTTTCTAAGACCACAAATCTACTTGCTCTGCTATGGAAACACTGATAGACCAGATTTAAACCCAAGAAGTGCAATGAACCATTCACCTTAATGAAAGTGACTTTTCTTTAATAATTTCTCCATACAACTCTTAGAATTATTTATTTCCATCCTCAATAGTCTCTGATTTAAGGAGAAAGATGAAAAAAATAACGTCTTTAACAAGCAATAAATAGCAAGTCTTTCCTTATTAATTATCAAGAAAATAAAAATGTTTCTCCACATGCAGCATACCTGCTCCACATATAGCATCAATTTGCTTTGTCTTTTTTTTTAAACTTTTGGTCAAAAATATATGTCAATAATGTCTCTCATACTACATATCTTCTCATAAGTAATAAAATTCTCAATTTTCAATTGCTACAAGAATTTGAGTCTTCTCAAAATTCAGAATTCTTCTAAGCATAGTTATAATAATTAGCATTACTATCACTAATTAGTTTATCCTAACAACAGTTCTTAAAATGGATAACTAATTTTTATGCTTCAGAGAGGGCTGATAACTTAGCCAAATTGTTTGCAATTTCACTAGAAGTTCTGAAATTTTGGTTGTCATGCATATGTGCAATCCATAATTCACTTTCATCCTCTCCTTCTCTTTTAAACTGTTAAGTTTGAGGTTAAAGAAAACTGTGTCATTTACATGGCCCTAAAATGAGCTGGAATTGCACAGGGACCAGCTTTTAAAATGTAGGCTTTTGGAGTAACGAAATATGACTCAATTC
Source organism: Saimiri boliviensis (assembly GCF_048565385.1). NCBI lineage: Eukaryota > Metazoa > Chordata > Mammalia > Primates > Cebidae > Saimiri > Saimiri boliviensis. Next base: position 54,823,107 of record NC_133463.1, on the reverse strand, counting down.
CTAGTGATGTAATTAGCTATGCAACTAGTCATGTAACTAGTGTTGGTTTATAGTTACATTGCAAAGTAACTGTAAAGGTACCTATGAATAGGAATACATTCATATCTTCATAGAGACATCACCTTTGTGTAAAATGTACTCACATGTTCTATGCAGATGATGGCTCCTATGGTTATTTTTATGACTATTCTTTAGAAATTTTATATACAATTAACCACATCTAAGTGGGGTAATGCTCTTAAATTACATTGCCAGGTGATGAAATTTTCACTCCAAATGTGTGGAAAGGAAAAGAGCCCCACAACTGTTTTTTTCTATTATAAGACAAACTACTCAAACATTTTGTAGAGGAGGTTTGAAAAAAAAAAATGAACCAAGAAGCTACAGCGTTATGTAGGGCAGTGACCAGAGAATTTGGTTATAGCCCCAGCTTTGTCAATTAATAGCCTTTTAACCTTGAGCAAATCAATAAAAGCTTTTTGGACTCAGTTTCCTCCTCTGTTAAAAGAAGTTGAACTTAAATGGGCTCTGGGTTCACAGCAACCTTTCAACATTATGATTCAGCTTTGGTGTATACAGCACAGCAATTAAACACACAGGCTTCGGGGTCTCTGCCAGAGTTTAAATTTTCACTCTGCCATTTACTTTCTGTGAACTCATGTGAGTTACTTAACCTTTCCAAGGCCAAGTTCCTCATTAATAAAAGGGAGACTTGGTGGTGTGCTGGCTCACAGAAACTCAGCAGAGAAATGTGTGCATCTCTTCCCAACTTCATTTCCCGTGACATTACCTGGTAGTTCAAAATCTGTCACAATGAGAAAATTTACACTGCAGGAAGTTGGCAAAAGCTACAGAGGATTCCCCTTCCCTGCTAGAGAACAAGGTATTAGACATTTACCAGACTAGCACTAAAGGTGACACCAGTATGTATTTCATAACTATTTTTTAGTATTACATGAAATAATGCAAGCAAGCAATAAATTACTTAACACAGTTTACATAAATATTATGCTTTCCACAAATGTTATTTATATATTATAGGCTGTAGTCTTAATGAGTTATAGTAAAACATTATACTATTCTTAGAAATCTTGCTTTTTCTCAAAACAAATCTCAGGCTTTTCTAAAATCCACGAGTCTAACTTTTGCTCAGCTACTGAGTTCCCAAATCCCTCCAAAAATCCTCTTTTAATTTCATACTTATGGGCCTTCTGTTAAGCACCATCCCTCGTAGGTAGTTTTCCTCTTTACAATTTGAACAAGGGCTTCTCCTCTTAGTTTCTAACATTTGCATAAGCCTGATAGCAGCTCAATATGATTTTTTTCCTAATGTGGGAAAACATGACTAATTTATTTTACAACCAACTCTGGTCCTTCCCTTGTGCTCCCAGTCTCAGTCGCCTTGTTCTAGCTGGAAATCCAGGAGAACTGTTCCCTTAGTTCTCATCCCTCAGGCCCATCAGTTTCGCCTCCATAGCTATCCAATCCATTTGTGTTTCTCCATTTCCACTACTGTCATCCTTGTTCGAGCCACTGGTGACTGCTTCTTGGGCCACTGGAACAGTCTCCTCATTGGCCCCTCCCCTGCCCACAAGCCTGCTGTCCTCTGTTCCTTCTAGCATGCCCATCTGTTCCTTCTAGCATGACAATGCCCCTTTTCTGCTTGGCCACCCCACTGCTCTCGGGATGGAAGGGTAACCATCCCCTGGCCCATAGGACCCTGCTCAGACAACCCCTACCTGCCCCTGGCCTTCCTCACACCCATCTCCCATTGAGAGCTGGGCTCCAGATACGCTGACCTTCTGCTCCTCAAATGGGCCAAGCTGCTTCTGTTTTATTCTCTCCCCTTCTGCCTTCTCTTCTTACTTCATCCTTCAGAACTCACCCCAAGTCAGCCTCATTTTGTCTGAAAATCTTCTTCTGGACCCCAAGTCTCCTTTTTCACACATACCCATTAAAAGATGTCTCAATCCTTCAGAGCACATATCAGCTTGAAATTTTAGATTTGTACATTTCATTATTTATTCAACATCTACCTTCCCCACTAGACTGAGTTCCACAGGTTAAATTTATTGTGCTAATGACTACATAACTTCAGTGACAAATACACTGGCTGGCAATATTTGATTTTTTTAATGAGTTTTACTTTGGTACCTGCAGACAATGGATTATTATTCAGCACACACACAAAAAATGAGCTATCAGGCCATAAAAAGACATGGATGAAACTTAAGTGCATTCTACTAAAGGAGCCCATCTGAAACAGCTACATACTGTTATTTCAACTATATGACACTCTGGAAAACACCACCATAAAAGGATGGTAGTGAGAGTAAAAGGATCAGTGGTTTCCAGGAGAGAGAGGGATGAATATGCAGAGCACAAGGATTGTTCAGGGAGTGAAACAATTGTGTATTATAGTATAAAGGTGGATACATGACATATTTGTACAGAGCCATAGAATGTATAACCACAGGAGTGAGCAGTAATCTATGGAACTTGGGTGATAAAGATGGGTCAATGTAGGTTCACTGTAACAAATATACCACTGTGGTGGGAGGTATTAACAGGGAAAGCTGTGCATGTGTGACAGAGGGGTATATGGGAACTGTCTGTACTTTCTACTCTGTTTTGCTGTGAATCTAAAATTTCTCTAAAAAATCAGGTCTATTTTGAAAACAAATGAGTGCATGAAGGAATGAATGAGTAAAGGAATGAATGAAGAAATGAATGTATAGATCATAGCCAGGTCTCTCATTCCAATAAAACCCAAACTCTTTTCCACTGATGAGAGAGGTCCACATGATCAGGCTTTTGCCAACCTTTCTCTCCCACTCACTAAACTCCAGGGATCCTGACCTCCTTGATGGTCCTCAAGCCCACCAATTCCAGCCTCAGAACCCAGGCACTTTCTTTTTTCCTTAAGAACTTCGATGTCATGTGGCTGCTGCTTCTACCTTTCAGGTTGTGCCTCAAACTTCACCTCCTCAAAGAGGTCTTCCCTGATCTTCATATCAAAAATACACCCTCCCCATACCCAATTTAAAACAGCTCCCTTCCACCCTGTTTCATTTGTAGCATTTAAATGCGTGAAATAATCTTAGTTATGTTTCGTTTCTTACTCTCTTATCCACTAGATGGTAATTCCCATGGAAGCAGGGACTTTTTATTCTCTTGGATTTTTTTCATACTTTCCTTATTTCTTCTCTACTTTCCCCACAAAACTTTAATCTGTATGACATCCATATTTATCACTAACATGGGCTTATTAAGCTCAATTATGTTATTAAATGTTTTGTACCTTTTGAGGTTAACAAACCAATTTACTATTAAAAACATCCTTATTATAGATATTTATATATTTAAAAACATTTCTTAGCATACAGTTTTCACAAACACCTAAAAACCTTTCATATATAAAGCTGCATAATCAGACAGAACAGAGTATTTGGTTTCACACACTTTAAGTAGTAGCTGTGCTCCTGAAAATATAACTGGCTAATACAATCGGAAGTGTATACGGTAGTATAATTGGCTATTTTTTTCTCTATTTAGGTGACCTAGAAAGACAGCTAATATGTCTCTAGTTTCGGTTAGAAACTAGGATACAAAAACAAAACAGCTCTTGCTCTTATGAAGTCTCTAGTCTGAGGAAAGGGTTTCCATGTTAGTGTTTTCTTCATAAACAAATAGCAATTTTCCTTCCTTATCTCTGACATTTTGTATTTGCTTATATTCATGTCTGCACCTAAGTTTCCAAAAATCAAGGCACAACTAAATTGAGAAAATTTTTTTGCTGTACCACTCCCTCCCCTCTTTTTTTTCTTTGAAATAATTATGTAATCTCTCAGGAACTAGTTTCCTTTTTGTACAGAACTGGGAATTATTATTCCTCCTTTTAAATTAGGAATATTGAAAACAAAAGCACATTAAGAATATATAAAACAGCAGAAGCCAACAGCAAGATATAATAAAAAGCTGAGACCTTCTTCCCTTTCTGGGACAAGTTTCCTGGGAGTTGCTTTTTAATCTAAACAATCCACTAATCCTATTGCCAGTTTTCCTGTTTCTATATTGCCAAGAAACTCTTGAAGCAATTGTCCGTTTACTCACCTATTCGGTTGTTACCCAATTTTGGGACACTCACCATGCACCAAAATAGTTAGATTTAAGTTAGCACACACAAAAACAACCAAAGTCCCAAACTAATGTATCTTCTAACTATAAATATGTAAACTAAAAATGTTGAGAGTTCTCATTTAAACAGACCTTTGAGTAAACACTCCCTTATAACTTCAGTCCTTGAATAGGCTAACTTCAGCTGTAATGAAATGCAAATAACTATGTTAATGCAAATGTTAAGGCTACAAATTCAAACATAAAAAAGTCAAGAAATGCAAAAGTTAAGGTTCTCCTAGAAACATTAACTCACTCAAATTGTACATATAGAATATTTCCAATTACACAGAAGACAGCAAAATGTGATCCCTTAATGTACTATATGTGCAACACGGTTAAGTTAATGCCGTTATAAGAACGTTAAATTTTACAACCTCTGACTTTGTTTTAAAAGTTGGTGCCTGAATATTGCATTATTCCTATCCTCATAATGCTATTTTGTTAAAATAGAAGGAAAACAGAAGAGACACAAATGTCACTGTATTTTTCATCAATACAGGATTCTACATTGATAACATATTTTGGTTAATGAATTAGACCAAAATATGGGGACTTTCTAAAAATTATTTAGTTGAAAAATGTGTACTTTGCTTGGATTACCTGAGTAGAATTTGTTGAGATATTCCAAGTTACAGATTTGTAAAAATGTATAATAAACATTTGTGAGGTTATACTTACTATTATTAAATATAACAAGTAAATTATACAGAGAACAAAAATTTCATTCATAAAGGGAGAATTTTTATAAAACATAAAGTTAGAGGGGAAATATATCAAATGATTTTCAAAAATAAAATTCCATGGTTTGTTTTTCTTGATCTGGAACTAAAGTCAGTATTGTTCTCAGAGCCATTTGCTCTTCCACTTTTGAAAGAAAGCATAGTGTTTTGTTTAAAAATGTCTGAAAGCTGAAAATAATATACTTCACTAAGTGTTCTTAAATGTAGCTAGCATTTCTTCTACAAATATTCAGTGGTGCAACAAAATGTTTCGTTAATTACATAAGTTTGAACTGGATAAATCTGTCTTAATTAAATTGTGATGTTACAAAAATTAGAAGAATGAAAGCAGAACAATAAAAGTGCAAGCCAGAAAAATCTGCAATTGGGTTGTTTGAAGAATCATTCTGAAGACAGAGAGGGCTCCTGCATTTCCTGCAGGGTCTTCTCATGTCCTCTTTGGAACTTAATAAATGAGACACCACACTACCCCAGACCCATGAAGGAGATGTGCTCTAATGGATGGAGGCTTTTAAACTGGAAGGGAAGAGCAGGTAGGAATTAACAAAGCCCCAAATGCTCACAGCAACCACAGCATACAATGTTCTAGATTGATCACTCACTCCCATTGCTTTTTCTGAAAGCCCTTGATTACTACAATTTCTGACAGTGTTCATATCCCATTTACAGATTCTCTTTAAAAATTTGTCAGGCTTTTGGACTTCCAATATTAACCTGTATTTTCTTGTCTTCTGACAACAATTTATTCAATCAGACTTCTTTTGTGAAGACTACAAGATAAATATCTCCACAGTCTGAAAACTATAGTGTCATGCCTGAGCAGCCTGATCTTAGACTTTATGCTGCCAATAAATTGGCATGTGCTTAAATAATTACCAGGCAGTTTGTCTACCACTTCTTGCGACTGTTGAAATGCCTGACATTATCTCACACGTAGCAGCAGAGCCCCTGGTTCTGCCCCACGCCTGTTGTTTTCTCTTTGCAGGACTTTTCCATCCTTAACCCAGAGAACTATGGTTAGACCTGGGTGGGGACGATGGGAATTCCACCTCTGAAAAATCCACTTGATCTCTTTGTTCTTCGCCCATCCTATGGATTTGCCTCATGGGGTTTCTGAGAAACTGTGTTTATCAATGTTTGTTTATGCCTGAGAAATATCTAAATCAGAAATTCCAATTTGTATGGTATATTAATTTCTTACCTGTTTTTTGATTTCCCTCTCAACTTGAAGGCTGGGCTGTTTTGAATGTTTGTGGCAGTATTTTCACAAAATATGTATCTTAGGATTGAAGGGTTAATGCCATTCTGCGTGAAATGGCTCAGGGGTTGCTACCATTTTAAAGGTTTGAATCTGTGCTAAATGTGAAGATTTCACCAAATAAAGGCAAATCAAAAAAAGTTGGCGGAGGGAGAATTAATAAACAAAGAAGCAAAGGGGAAAAATCTTTTCCTCCATTTCTAGTTGGAACTGCTATTTTTTACAGCTAACTGAAATATTTTGACATTTGAAAAACATCAAAATAGCTAGAATTCATAAGTCTGAGAAGGGGGAAAGAAAGCACTTTGCTAAAGTGAAGTAAGTTCAGCATTTGAAATGTAATTCAAATTGCACTTGTAATTCAGGTCCTGGAATTAACCCACTCAACCAAAGCTTGAAAAGATTTAGATTTACTCAGACTAGCAACAATACAATACTGCCTTACAATTGCACAACCACCCTGTCTTTTGGTGATACATCCAATACACTCTAAATTATAATTCTAAAATTCAGTTTGTTGTTAAAAAAAAAAAAAATCTCTGCATCATATCAGAGTTTGTCTTGTAGCAATTTAAAAGGGGGAAGAAGGACTCACAACCAGTTTTAATCGGGCTGGAATAACACCTGAGCTCTTCCTATAAACACTTTTTAAAAAATGATTTTTACCACAATTTTTAACTGTAAAGAGGTGAATTTGGAATAGAATTCCTGTATTTTCAGCCCACTGACTACAATGAAAAGAGTAACTTTCAAGGCATTGTTGTGTTTGGGGTACAATTCAGGTCATCTGAGCTGCCATTTTATTTTTCCAAGGTTGATTCCACCAGGGATTCATCTCACTGAAGGTGGGAGGCTGAAGTTGGGGAGTTGGATTAGTGACACTGCCTCTGTAGACTACCTGTCCATGAAAGTTATCTGAAGGTTTTCCATGCAAGTGATTTAGAAAATGCAGCCATTTTTACCTTTATCTAGTTTGACAATAGTCAAATCAACCAGAATAAGTTTTTTTTTTACAAAAAGGAAAAAAAGTCTGCCAAGATTTTGAAAGGTCACTTTTAATTATCTCATTTTTTATGATGAACATTTTTTGTCAGTGAAAAACAAAGCTTACATAGGCTTTATGATTCTTTTTAAATGTGTAAATTTTTAGAACCAGGCTATTAATGAAATTATTTTATTCTAGCTCACTAGCACACAAAATTAGAGAAAATGTAGTATTAGTGAATGAGTACTTACATACCAGGCATATCTACCAAGTTAGAAAGGCAGAGGCAGTGTTCTGAACCACATGTTGCAATTTTTTTTTTTTAAGGAAGAGCATCAAGGCAGCATTTTCATGATATTTGATGACATAAAATACTTTCACCTTAAAAGTCAATTCTTTAGTGGAAAGACCTCCAATTTTGCTTCTTTAATCCTATGCAAAACAGAATCATTTCATATTTATTTAGCTTAGTGCTTTCTATTTAAAACATTTATTAACCAGAAAGACCTCAGTGACATGTAAATTTCATTTTCTATGCCCTATAGATTAAAATACATCTGTTTCAGCCATCATTCAGGGGAAAAAAATAATTGTAATAGTTCATTTTATGAAAAAAAGATTTATGTCAGCATTCAGTCCTGACAAGAAAAGGCAAGTCGTTTGCAATAATGCTAGAAGAGAGCTTCTTTTTTCTTCCAGAATTTTATTCAAATTGAACGGAACTGTGTCCCTGATATATACGAGGAGACCCAAGTAACTTTACTTCCTGCTATGCGGTTGCTGATAGTGATTCACTAAAACACCAGGTAAAGCGTCCTTTGTTAAATTTAATCTGTGATGCCCTGGTGTTTGCATTATATCATAATTGAAATAATGCATATCTTATTCCAGTGGACTTCAATTCTGTGGTAAGAAAAAATATTTAGGGATGCATTTTAAAATCTGGCATGTAATGAACTTTCTTTGCTTCTAATTACGTGCAGTACAGTTTAAGAGCAAATGATGTTTATGAAACACGCCTGGAACAGGAAAATTTTTAGAGACAAAAAGTAGAATAGTGATTGTCTAGAGCTTGAGGATGTGAGGGTGCTAAAGGGAGAGAGTGACTGCTAATGGGTTAATGGGTACAGGGTTTCTGTTGGGGATGATGAAAATGTTACAAAATTGATTGTGATGACATTTGCACAACTCTGAATATACCAAGAGATATTGAATTGTACACTTTTAAATGGGTGCATTGTATGGCATGTGAGTGATATCTCAATAAAACTACTTTATTTTACATCCTTCCAAAAAAGATAAATCCCACCCCCAGCCCTGGCCCCTGAAGAAATTAGAGTCTTGCCAGCTGGGGATCTCCTCCTTAAGGAAGAGTTTTCCTGAGTGAGGGAGCAGTACATGAAGAAGTGGGAGGGCAAGCAGGCAGGAGAGAGCATCAGATTTCCACAAAGATATGAATATTTTAACTCCAAAAGTCAAGAAGTCAGAACCTAGGGAAAGGTACAGGGTGTCCAGGAAGATGTGTGAAAAGAAATTGTTTGAATGTTTTTATCTTCAAGTTATGAAAGAAAAGCAAGAGAAAGAATTAACATTCAGAACAGTGGAAGGTTAATGATAAAGGTGTCCAGTTGTCTTTAGGTACTTATTTTCTTTATTGGCTTGTTCTAATTATATATTCTCTACAGGAAAATTCGTAGCTTTGTCTTACGTTTATGCTTAGTTCTTTTAATAAAGAGATTTATTTTTCTTTAAACAAATACGAGTAGTCTGTCAAATTATATTACCTTCTTTCTTTCACGAGACTGATTGACCACAGTCATGGTGGGACTGACCCCTTGTGCCAGCAGATCACCAGTGAAGACCCACTGTCCCCTCACAGCAGCACATTTTTGTAACATGGAAATTCATAACATGCCTGCTCAGCACCAGCCTCCCAACCCCAAGCCTATTCCATGATGGCAAAGGCTGTTTGGGTTTTTAAAAATAAATTTAAGTCCAGGCGCAGTGACACACTTGTAATCCCAGCACTTTGGGAGAGTGATGCAGGCAGATCACCTGAAGTCAAAAGTTAAAGACCAGCCTGGCCAACATGGTGAAACCCTGTCTCTACTAAAAATACAAAAAATTAGCCAGGTGTGGTGACACACGCCAGTAATCCCAGAAGGCTAAGGCAGGAGAATTGCTTGAGCCCGGGAGACGGAGGTTGTAGTGAGCCAAGAACACACCACTGTACTCCAGCCTGGCCAACGGAAAAAGCCTCTGTCTCGGGAAAAAAAAACAAAAGAAAAAATATCAACTTAAAGGGAGAAACAAAATCTGTTAAGAAGTGTCTTCTGTAATAGCAAAACTAAAATGACTATGATAATATATAAAAGGAATTGTACCACCCACAATGGAGAAGGTGTATTTCATGTAGATCATTTCAATAGTTACACAGCTATGTGGCCTGGGGAAGGCAAGACTAGAGATGCTAACTACAGATCTCCTCTTTATTCCACATCTTTTGTGATTTTAAGTCTGTCAGTCTCTTTTGCTCCCTACTCTTGTTTGTCTTTCAGTCACTTTTGCTCCCAATTTTTGTTTCTCTACACCGGGAACAATGAAAACACACACAAGGAAATAGAAACTAACTTACTTTCAAAGGCTTCTCACAAGCCAGTCCTATGCCAAGTGCTTAACATGCACGATCCCTCTGTGAAGTTGTACTTATTGAAAGCAATGAACCACCTACACTATGTCTTTATCATTTGCTTTTTATATCAGGCATCTTCTCATTAAGCCTTCAGCAACCCAATGAGATAGGCATAATTATTATCAGTCCAAATGTAGAGATGAGGAAAATGAGGCTGAGCTAGATGACGTCGCTTGCTCAGGATCAGATACATCAAGGTGGCAGGTCCTGGACTGATGCCCAGAAGTGTTTGAAGCCCACACCCATAATCTCAACCACTCATTGTTCTACTCATTACCCAGAAAGCCCAGACTTCATGTTGACACAAGCAGAGGGCAAGCGGAGGAGGAGAGAAGCCCCAATGGAACTAAGAAGCCGAGCAGCTAGGAAGTAGCCAAATACTCCGGGCCACAGGGTGTCCCAAGAGTGAACTAGAACAAAGTGACACTCACTGCATGGTTCATAGTGATACCATCAGTCACACCCACTTGCAAGCTTTCAGGGCTGGAAAAATTGAATTGTCTTTGCCTGCTGTGGCTGAAAATTGGCATTGCTTCTCCACTTCTGTATCTCCTTCCTCTCTAAACACATTTCTTCTTTCTTTCAATCAATGTCATCATTATTTATTGAGGCCTAAGTTACGTACCTAACTCACTTCTAGGCACTAAATACACAGCAGTGAATAAAACAAGGGCTGTCATATACCTTACATTCTAGTGGAGTCAGATCATCTACAAACAAGAAAATACATATCTCATCCTCCCAACTGCCCCTACCTCACAAGTCACCATGTAAATATATCATGAATTCTCAGAAGGCTTGAGATACAAAAGTTTGAGCTTTGTAGAGAAAAATTTTTAAAAGATCTAGAATCAAATTATAAATATGTGTGGATTAGCCTATACTTGTGCTGCTATAAAGAAATAGCTGAAACTGGGTAATTTCTAAAAAAAAAAAAAAAAAAGAAAAAAGAGGTTTAATTGGCTCACAGTTTTGCAGGCTGTACAGGAAGCATAGCAGCTTCTGCTTTGGGGAAGGCCTCAGGAAGCTTACAGTCATAGCGGAAGACAAAGTAGGAGCAGCTGTCTTACCTGGCAAGAGCCAGGAGCAAGAGCAGAGAGGGAGGTGCTATACATTTAAACATCCAGATACTGTGAGGTCTCACTCACTATCACAAGGACAGTACCAAGAGGGATGTTGCTTAACCACTCATAAGAAATCTACCCCCATAATCCAGTCACCCCCTACTAGGCCCCACCTCCAACATTAGGGATTACATTAGGGGATTATAACTCCACATGAGATTTAGGCAGGACACACATCCAAACCATATCAATGTGCTTAGGAATCTTTGTTGACCATCGCTGTAACAGCTGTGAGGCTAGAGTTACCTATGCCCAACTTTTAAAAGCTGACAAAAGAGCCACTTCTCATGATTACCATATGTAGCTATTCTCATTCACTCACACAGACTTATATAGTCACCACCTTTGATAGACTCAAACATATTATCAAAGCTACTTTATTTTTGCTTTTACATCAGTTAACTACTGACTTCAAATAGAAGACAGCTGATCCACATTTTTTCCCATCACTGGTGCATTTAAATACATCCATCTGCAAACAATTGAGAGGCAGTAAACAGACATAACTTCCATAGACTTTACTTATCAAAGAGACAATCCTAAGCTTAAGACAGGCAGTGTCAATATTTTAGTAAGGAAGGAAATTTTGATAAGTAACGTATAGACAGAAAAAGTTTGCGCAAACTCTTTCTCATACAAAATTGAATAGAGCAGTCTATTTATTATAGGGAAGATAGGATTTATATTCTCTTCCCATGTGACAGTCATTAAAAGAATGATGGTTTCAAAATGTATAAACAACAATGAATCTGGTGATCTACCTAGCTGTATCTATTATCAGGAATGTTTAAAGAAAATTAGAGTTCACTTACTTAACCAGTTGCTAGAATTTGGGGCCCATGTGAGTATGAGGTAAGATATTCTTCATGGCCACCCTCTCCTGACCTCCTTCACCCCACTTTCGCTTAAAGGTAAATTTCAGCAAAAACCTATAACTAAAAAAAGATGCTACAAGTTCATTTTTCTTACACAGCAAGATGGACATTTCAAAAAAAATAAGAGCATATTTTTGAATGAACAAAGACTTACTCAAGGATCTGGACTTCTATAATAAAAGAACAAATTCAATGGAATAAGGTTATTAACTTATTAATAGTTTAGTTAAAAGATTAAAGAGTTGCTTTTGAAATTTTACAAATCAATTACTTGCAGTTAAATTTTAAACCATGTCTTATAGTCAAAATCAAAGATTTTTATATATATATATAGACTGAGATCAAAATCCACTGCTCATGTTTAGAACCAATTAAGTTACATTCCGAAGGCACAAGAGATATTCTTGCTTTTTTAAAACTTAAAGGTGCTTCATTAAATGATACTTTAGGCAGCTTTTCCTATTTTCAATAAGTTACATTTGCTAAAAGCCATAATGAGAAGACATTTGTGATAAGAAGACGTGTACCTCCATTGAAGGGTCTCTTCACTGAACAGATGAGAGAAAAGTTAAAACATCTAGACCAAAGTTGTACGCTTTTGTTTCTACAAATGTAAATGTCTCTGAACTGAGTTCTTGGGAGATTTCTAGTTAGATGATGACACAATTAATTCTGACCAAATAGACTCAAAAGTCTGCAACTGCACTCATCTATAGGCATTCTGTTTTAGAGACAAAATGAGGTATAATTTCACTCTTTTAATTCAACTGTTAGCCGACTTCTTATTCTAATTACCACTATTGAATTTTTCTATGTCAGGTACAGTTTTAATTATCACAACATTTTTGTCTCATTTTTCAGGCAACACACCCTCTGGGGGATAGCAGATGATCCTACCAAGACCACTGAGTGAGGCTATCACAGGGCCCTGATACAAATGGAGTCCCTCTGTGTCCAGAGGCTGCACTGTTAACCACTGACCTATATTCTCACATAAACAAGTAGGAGTCACTGAATGTCTTTATTATTTTCTCTTTATCAAAATAGATCAAACACGAGCCATCTGTTTATTAAACAACTCACCACAAACTTTTTCGTAACTTCAGAAGGATAGCTCAAATTTATGACAGCCCACCAAAGTAATTGATGAAAATGTGAGCTGAGGCTAAAACGCAGACTTTGCATCTTAAAACCTCATTTAAAAAAGAATAAGAACAAAGACTAATACTTATAAAAGTAAGGAGTAATTTTTAAACACCACAATGACTGCAACTTAATTTCTTTTTTTCCTAGCTTTGGGCTAACACAATGTACTGTAGTGATATTTGGGATTTGTGCTTCAGAAATTTCCATGGACACATTAGCTTATATGGTTTCATTACCCACCCTCATTATTAAGTAGCATTCAATTACTGAGTGTTGTAATGCCAAAGAGCATAAAAGAGAGACAAAATCTCGGTAAGATCTAAGGGCAAAATGGCATTTTTATATTGCTATAAAGATTACTTAACTCTAGTGCAGTACTAATGATCATTTCTGTGACTAAAAACATCCCCTTATGATTAATTATGTAAACTCTCATCATTTCAAGCCCAATAAAGACTTGAAAACATTTTTCATGCATCTTGTATTCCCAGCATCTTTTTTTCCATTTACTCACATATGAATCAACTCTAAGGATTAAAGTAACAATTTTCCATCATATTAAAATGGTGTATCATTTAAGAGTATCCAGATTTATATGAACAACTCAGGTAAATAAATGTGGAGGTTGTTTTAACATGGGGTGAAGGAAGAAGGCTTTTGCATTATTTATAAATGTTGATTTATGTTCCTCATGTTTTTGTAAAAGGCATATAGTCTCCTACTGGAAGGAATAGCTCTATAGTCAAGTATTTCCAAATTGCATATATTTGAAAATTATAATATACAGTAAAAATCTCCCTTGAATATTAATTACAGTTTTATCTGTATCACCAATAAAATTCAGGGAGACTGCTGTTGAATAGTAAGGAATTGTTTATGATAGAATACAAGGCAGCCATTAGATGTGAGGTTACATATAAACACTTAATATAGAAAGATATGATGTAGCATTTTGTAAAAATAAAAGTCGCAAAACAGTATTATAAAACGACCATTTTTTAAAAAAAATGTTTACATATGTACATAGCCATAGACCTTTGATTAAAGGATATGCAGAAAGGCGTTAATAGTTTTTACCTAGGTGGTAGGATTACAGTGACTTTTAGGTTTTTTTCTCTTGAAGTAGACTAGAATTTTTCTTTCTAATGAATGTGATTTACTTTTCAGACGAACTTGAGGAAATATGAGGAAAGTGATCCCTCAGAGTCTGAACTTTGAGACACTTCTTGAAGAATGCCCCATACTTACGAAAATTGCTTCAGAGTTAAACCCAAGTGACAAAGCCCCTGCTTTAGCCATGGCTAGACCTGAGTGCCTGCTTCTCCAGCTGGACAGGTGAGGAAAAGACAATTGACAGTGTGACAGCCCATGCTCTGTGCAGACCTGTGGGCAAGGGTCTCCCTGGTTGCCCTGTGGGTAGGAACTACAGCAGGGACAAGGACATGTAGTAAGAAGTGAAGTCCGTATCATTCTTTATCTTGCAGCTTTGAAGACACTGAAAAGCAGAACATACAATGGGAAAGCAGCGACGGTCTCTGCCTGAGAGTCCAAGTCACACAGCTTCAGAAGTGTACACAGTTTGAATGCAGGGACCTGGGGACTGCAGGGCGTTCCCTCTGGGTCACCAGGGTCATTTCCTCCAGCACGATGCCTCGCTGTTTACAATATTCTTTGCTTCTCTTTCTTCCTTCCTTCCCCTCCAACTGGACGTATCTGGAAGTAGGAGAGTCTCTATCTACGTGCAACAGGAATTTAGTTTTCAGAAACGTGGTTCTGGGCATCTTCTGAACAGAGACTGGCAATAATCCCAAATTGCATGTTTTATTATGTGGGCTTCATTTGTGTTTCTTAGGAAATGAGCTGAAACACTCAAACTCATTCCAGATAGCAGCCAAAGCTAAACGACCACACTGTCCCGAGGTAGAAGGTCAGCGTGTTATGGGCAAAACTGTCCAGCTCCTGAGTTTGCTTGAGAACTCAGACAAGAAGACTAGCTGCTTCCATCACTGTTTTCAGCAATCTGCAGATTTTATTCCTGAATGACATGACTACCTCAACAAATAAAAGAGAAAGGCAAAGGTCTTCACCTCATACTTCTACATTTCTCTAGACGGCCACATCATGATTCAGTATAAAAATCATTTTGGAATTTTATTTGGAATGAAAATGGACAAAAATCATTAGCTTTTGCTGTAACAGTTTTAGACATAAGGAGATTGAAACTGCTTATTCTCTGAAAATAAAACAGTTGAGTTCACTTCTTGGCCACCACAGAGCAATTTCTAGTAAGGATTTCCTTTTTTAATCAGTTATAACATATAATGACAGCCTCTACAGCCAGCCACACCCTGTGGGGGCAATGTTAATCAACACTGGTAACTTCCGCCAGAAATAAACACCAGATCAATAGCATGCCGCCTGCACATCGGGGCATTTCCATCTCCCTGGAACCCCAGATGAGAAATTAATTAAGCTACTACATTTAAAAACTAAATCCATTTTACCCCAAATTACCTTCCCCAAAAAGTTCAACAAAAATGTGAAATGCCAAAATTGTAAACTTGCATTATATGTGTACTCAGACCCTGGTAAAACAGATTCAAATAAAGAAAACACTAGATAAAGAAAGCCAACAAGCGATGATTGACTCAACATCCCCATCTAGTGACAATATGCTGAATAGCATGTAATTTGTTTGCATCTCTGGGAAGGCCTTTAAGTCAAATGAATTAAGCACTTGTTTGGTTCATTGTTCCAAACTGACATGCCTCCTGTTATTATGCCCTTTTACAAAGTATTCCAGGGAAAATGTAACTCCCTTACACAACTATGACAATTTCCTTCTGAACTGAGTTCATCTGTTTTTGATAGAGTCTATTTCCCTGGATTCTCAATTTCCTCCATAACTCCTATGGTGCCTGATTAGAGGTTTGAAACTCTTGCCATGCGTTTATCTAAGCAAAACTGCCCTGTACATGTTATATATTACAGTATGTGTAGCACCCAAGCAGTGTGTACCTTCTGTCTGGAACTGTGTTGGCAGCCCTGCCTGTATAGGTTCACAAGAGACCAGTTAAGAGAAACCAGAATATTTCATCCCAAAATATGCCCCTTTGGCATATTTAAATATGGCTATTCAGAGGTACTGCAAACACAGAAATAGCTTTGAAAAGCTATATTTGTGGTGATTTGCAACTGTAGAGAAAAATCTACATTAGTGAGGTAAACTTTCACTGTATGTATGATATACCTCAGTAATACATTTTATTTTAAGTTGGAGTCTTGCTCTATCACCCAGCCTGGCATACAGTGACACAATCTCAGGTCACTGCAACCTCTGCCTGGCAGGTTTAAGCAATTCTCCTGCCTCAGCCTCCAGAACAGCTGGGATTACAGGTACCTGCCACCATGCCCGGCTAATTTTTGTATTTTTTGTAGAGACAGGGTTTTACCATGTTGGCCAGACTTTTCTCAAACTACTGGCCTCAAGTGATCCATCCACCTCAGCCTCCCAAAGTGCTAGGATTACAGTCATGAGCCATGGTGCCCAGTCAGTAGCACAATTTCTAAAGGAAGCTTTTCTGTAACCATTGTTTTACCCTTATCCTGTGAGATAACAGCCACAGGAAGCCTTTTGTAGCCAGTAAGAGCTAAATCCCCCACAGATTTCTTCAGGACCCTCAGGAATTTGATATGAAATTGATTATTTATGAAATCTAAACACTATGTAAAGGACTTGGGTTCTTATTATTTCTATAATTCGACTGAAATTCTTAGGATAACTCCTTAGCCTAGATTTTAACTGAATAAAGTGAATTGTACTCATTATTGTTTCAGGGGGCAGGACCCATTGTTCTGTGAGGAGCTACAAGAACATCTTCCAAACATCACTGTTTTGAGTAGAGTGGAAACAAAGGCAAATGAAAAACTGAACAGGTGGGTGAGTTTTCGATATAGCCCCCAGAAACAAATCCTGCCCCATCCGTCTTTCAAATGTCTGCTTTTATAAATTGTAAGACATGAAATGTTGGAGCTGGAAGGAAACTCCTAATTCATCCCCATGTTTTCAAGAGGAGACCCAGAGAGATGGTGTCTAGTCCAAAAGTCACGCAGCTGGTTAAGGACAGAGCTAGACCTCCACCAGTCTTTCCAACTTCTAATCTTTCACATTTCAAGGGCCTTAAAAAGCTCCCACAAGTATAGTCAGGACAACACAGTGCAAGGCCTTCAAGTCTTTTACAACTATTTTCAGAGGTAGTATCCTTAGAAGTTCCTGGATCCTTTCAAGTTTTTTTCTTATTTCTTGCTTTATTTGAGACAGAGTCTCGTTCTATTGCCCAGACTGGATTGCAATGGTGCAATCTCAGCTCACTGCAACATCCACCTCCTGGGTTCAAGTGATTCTCCTGCCTCAGCCTCCCAAGTTGCTGGGATTACAGATGTGCACCACTATGCCCAGCTAATTTTTTGTATTTTTAGTAGAGACGGGATTTCACCATGCTAGTCAGGCTGGTCTTGAACTCCTGACCTCGAGCTCCATCTGCCTCAGCCTCCCAAAATGCTGCGAATAAAGTTATGAGCCACTGTGCCCAACCACTTCTTGCCTTCTTTTATTCCTTTGTTCCTTTCACTCTTCCTTCCTTCTAACCTTCCTTCATTTATTTTCTCCTTTACTTTCTCATTTCCCTCTTTTCTTTTTTCTTTCTCCATGATATACTTACTTGCAAACAAAGTTTTTCTCTCAGTTTGCTTGTCAAGAGTTAGGAAGAAGCATGTAATTCAGGCCATTGCTTTTCAGATCATGCATCTGAATTATGCTCAAGGGTGATATGGGCCCTGCTCCTCCTCCTGCCCAAGTATAAAAGATTTGTACCCCACAAGCACAACCAGACAGATGTTCAACATTCCCTAGGAAGTTTCTCCCAGGCACTGCAAAAGCAGCTTCCCTGTTTACTACTAGAAAGAAAAGAAGAGAAGGACCCCAGGACAGAGCTCTAGTTGTCATGCCCTGCAGTTCTGACCATCACCTGGTGCTTGGATTTTACCCTATTACCACAGCAGGTCTCAAGCTCCATTTCAGAAATTCCATTTTAAAATTCAGAATGGCCTTTTTCCCTCAACAATATGTCTACACCTCAATCAGTCCACAAAGGGATATTTACTGCCTCCTGTGTTCTCAGAAGTGTGTGCTAGCTGTGCCACATCAACAAGTGTTCCTTGTGCCCAGGCACAGTGGCTCACACCTGTAATCCCAACACTTTGAGAGGCCAAGGTGGGCGGATCACCTGAGGTCAGGAGTTCAAGAGCAGCTTGGCCAGCATGGCAAAATCTCATCTCTACCAAAATTTAAAAAATTAGCTGGGCATGGTGGCATGTACCTCTAGTCCCAGCTACTCAGGAGGCTGAGGCAGGAGAATCACTTGGACCTGGGAGATAGATGTTGCAGTGAGGCAAGATCATGCACTGTACTCCAGCCTGAGTGGCAGAGCAAGGCTGTCTCAAAAAAAAAAAAAAAAAGTGTGTTTATTGTGATGTCGATTTTAGAACTCAAATCATTTAGAATTGAGCTGAATTCACAAAGCAGTAGGAGAAGCAATGCAGGCCAGATTCGTTACCAGCAGCATCTTTAATAGAAAAGTTTTTGTTCAACTCCTGTCTTGGACAAATGTCAGGTTTTAACTGCCCCAGGAGTTCAGAGGAGGAGAAACTATAGTGGGGGCAGGGGGAGAGCTCAGCCTGGCAGGGAGGGAAGAGCCTTAGAGGGTGCCAGATCCCACATCCCTAGGTGCTTGAATATGTAAATATAATTTATGTTCACTCTAAAAATGTTTTTCAGGTATTTTATTAAAGTGAAATGAGAAAGTAAAACTTGGCTTTAGTTGTTTTAATATCACCAGTGCCCCCAAAACACCCACCTTTAATATTTTTGTGTGATGACCTCTAGACTTTAGTCTATGCGTATTCTTAATTCATTAATACTAAATATGCCATTTCTTAGCTGCTTTCATCATTTGACAATATATCTAAACACCATACTATGTTGATACATATAAATCTGCATAATCATTGCAATGTCTACACAAGAGCTCTGGATTCATTTGCATGCAGACTGCTGAATAGTATATTGATGGTTCATAATTTATTCACTTTACTCTTTTTTTTTTCTTTTTTCATGAAATGGAGTCTTGCTCTGTTGCCCAGGCTGGAGTGCTGTGGCACGATCACAGCTCACTGCAACCTCTACCTCCCAGGTTCAAGCAATCCCCCTGCCTCAGCCTTCTGAGTAGCTGAGGTTACAGGTGCCTGCCACCATGCCCAGCAAATTTTTTGTATTTTTAGTAGAGATGGGATTTCACTATGTTGGCCGGGCTGGTCTCGAACTCCTGACCTCAAGTGATCTGCCCATCTCGGCTTCCCAAAGTGCTGAGACTACAGGAATGAGCCCCTGTGCCTGCCCTCACTTTACTCTTTATTAATGTTTGCAATATCCAAATTTTACTACCATAAACAAAGCTAGGAGCTTGTCTGATCATTCCCTTTGGACAAATTTCTAGAGTTGCTGACTCAAAGGGAAACTTTACATTTTGATCCATGGTACCAAACTGCCCAGGATTTGAACAATTTCTACTCCTACCAGCTTTCCTCACCAGCGCTGGGTGTTCTCATTCTTATCTATTCCAATCATCATCAAGTGGCAACTGCTGTTTTAATTTATATTTGATGATTTGCAGATGCTTTTGATTTGTAAAGTCTACCACCAACTTTTCTACTTAAGGTATACTAGTAAACGGCCTCTCTACCCAACCCACTGTTGACTTTCTCCCTGATGCCAAGTGGGATGCCTCCGTGAAAATCTGACTTACTTGCAAAGCTAGTGCAGTTGCCTCTAAAGTATCCAGATGCTATCTGCTGCCCACAGCAATGCTACTTAACCCCAGACCTTGTCTCCTGTCTACCATTCCTTTGTAGAAGTGACTTTCCTGTGCCCCTCTGTGCATGAAGCTGGCTGAAACTTTGTGAAACCAATGAACAGATTTCTCGTGTTGGAAAGGTGATTTTCAACCTGACAAGGAATAAAAGGAAAACTGGACCATTATGAGGCCTGGAGTGGCCACCCTTCACCTCAACAGACTATGTCAATTATCTCTGAATATCACTTCACAAACTCAGAATTTTATTTTTACTTTTCACTCCATTTGAGAGGCAGAAGCTTAATCTGCCTCCACCTCAAGTCTATATTAAGATGGGGAGGAAGACCTACTGTACTAATCACCGTGCATGGGGGTGCATTGCATCTCATTGTCCTGAGGACAGGTACTGCATCAGGTCTCATTGCCTTCCTCTGCCTACATTGGCATCTGCCTAGATGTTTTCCTTCCCATCTGGACTTTGGCTATCAGTCCCCACAGGTCGAAGCTGTGTCCTTCATGTCTCCAACTGCAAGGCCCCTTGAATCCAGTGGTTCCTGCTGAGGCTGCTCTGCAGGGAACTCC
This sequence comes from Saimiri boliviensis, assembly GCF_048565385.1. Classification (NCBI taxonomy): domain Eukaryota; kingdom Metazoa; phylum Chordata; class Mammalia; order Primates; family Cebidae; genus Saimiri; species Saimiri boliviensis. The sequence goes on along the minus strand of NC_133463.1, from coordinate 54,802,615 downwards.
TACCTAACTGCTGCTCTCAGAGTTTCAGGGACTGCATCAGAGCTCCTCTTAGGCAAAGGACATCATTGTATTACCCCATATCAAATGGAAGCACAGAGAACTCTGGAGATTTGCAACTTCTGAAGGCTCTATCCTGAGGTCTAGGGCACAGGCCATCTCTGATCCCCAACTCCCCAAACTAATGAGGATTCCATTCACATCCCCATCCCCAGGACTCAGCCTTGTGAAGGCTGACTACTTAGGGATGTACCTACATGAAACCTTTACCCTTCTGATTCTCTTCTGCTCTTCTCCTCCCCAGCCCTGGGAAATTTTGTCTATTTTCAGTTTTGTAATCTATTTATCATCAAGTTGCCTAAACATCTTGTTTCTCCTTAGGGCTAGGCATTTGAAACAAAACCCAAGTCATTAATTCTCCCATCTGAGCTAGGGATAAAAATGGAGGCCTAAATGCCAAAAATCAGGGCAGGGATGGAAAGAGATAACAGGAAGGAGGAGAAAAGACATGTTTGTTGTTTAACTGGTGGGAAGACAGCCATTCCAGATGTGGGAAACAGCACAGGCAAGAGGTAAGAATGTGCTGGAGTACAGGGTCTGGCCTGGCCTCCACTGAGATCTAATGGAATAAAAGATTATACACAGATACAGGTGCAGAATTATCATTCAGTGAGCATGAGAGTGGGCATACAATGTTATCTCAGTGCAACTTACTGATATAAAACTTCTATTTAGCTTCATATCACGGCATTTTTTTTTACTATTTAAAGGCAAGTAGATTCTGCTGCTAATGGATAGGATGTGGGCTTCAAATACAAAACAGTTCTAGATTTGAATCTGGACTCTACTGCTCATTGTGATGCTAAGCTCAGTTTGCTCATCAATACAATGGAAATAATACCTCTTTAATAAATTGATACTTGTACATTACATTAGAGAACATATGTAAAGCAACTAGAGCTTAGAAGATATTGCCTTCCCCCTCTTTCCTGTTTTTGGTCCCAATCCTCAGACTAACTCATAGCATACCTCATCCCTACCCAAATTAATCTACTGCTAATATTTCTCAGGTTACTAGAAATGCATTCATGAATATGCATGATTTATATGCTAAATTTCTATGCTGGCAGATCACATGTACTTCCTGTCTTTTCTAAAGAACTCTATTTTGTTTAAGTTGCTAATCTTCTCTATATCATTCCAATTTTAGTGTATGTGCCACTGAAGCAAGAACTGTTTTGCTTTTTCATATTCACTTGGATGTATAGAAAATACTGATGAAAACACTTTATAAACTGGAAGTAGCATCTGGGTGCACAGAATCAAGGTGCTGAGGTGTCATGGACTCTAGGAACAGTGCAGTTCTCCTTTCCTCAGTCTTTTGCTCCTTTCTTCCTGCCATCACCCAGGAAGAAACTTGAAGAGGATTGCAGCCAAGGACCCTGCTGGGCAGTTGTCCCAATAAGCAGAACCAGGCTAACAGAAAGCAAAGCTAAGAGGGTTGAGTGTGGTGGCTCACGACTGTATTCCCAGTACTTTGGGAGGCCGAGGCAGGCAGATCACTTGAGGTCAGCAATTCGAGCCAAGCCTGGCCAATATGGTGAAACCCCATCTCTACTAAAAATACAAAAATTAGCCAGGCATGGTGGCACGTTACCTGTAGTCCCAGCTACTCAGAAGGCTGAGGCAGGAGAATCACTTGAAGGCAGAGGTTGCAGTAAGCCGAGATCATGCCACTACACTCCAGCCTGGGAAACAAAGGGAAACTCCATCTAAAAAAGAAAAGAAAAGAAAGAAGCTAGCTTCCGTGTGAAAAGCCTCCCAGGCTTGACTACTAGAGAATGCATCTTCCATGGAGCTGGTGAGGTAGGAGAGATTTGAAGAGGCTTCTCTCTCTGGAGATGCGCCAACCCTGGAGGACAGAAGGTAGAGTGAATTCGCTCTGCTCCAGGGCACATGCTCTCCAGGAGGAGCCTCATCTACTCTTCCTTCAGGCTCTCTCACTGTGGGGAATAAGAGCAAAAACACACTTTAAGGGTCTGGATCTCAGTGTCAGAGTTCTGTGTCAATCTACTTCCGTCTTATTAGGCAAATGACAATGACAGCAGCAGCCACCAAGGCAGTGGTCAATATGTACTGAGCAGCTACTCTGTGCCAGGTATTGTGCTAAGTGTTCTATAATCATTTTCTTATTGAATCCTCACCACAACTCTATGAGGTATGTGCTAATAGTGTATGGTTTGTATAGATGAGGAAACTGAAGCTCAGTGAGTTTATGTAACTTAACTGAGATCACCAAGGTAGGAACTTACGGAGCCTGGATTCAAACCTAGACAAACGGACTCCCATATCGCACAACCCAGCTCACCAGAACCAGGCATGTAGCAGCAAAGGCTCCTTAGTTTTCCCCTCCTCAGAAATCGCTCAAGAATTTAGAGGTATGATAAAGAGCCCTTTTAGGATTTAGGATTCTTTTTTTTTTTTTTTTTTTTCGTTTTTTGAAATGGAGTTTCACTCTTGTTGTCCAGGCTAGAGTGCAATGGCACAATCTCAGCTCACCGAACCTCTGCCTCACGAGTTCAAGCAATTCTCATCCCTCAGCCTCCCAAGTAGATGGAGTTACAGGCACACACCACCACACCGAGCTCTAATTTTGCATTTTTAGTAGAGACAGGGTTTTACCATGTTCGTTAGGCTGGTCTTGAACTCCCAACCTCAGGTGATCTGCCTGCCTTGCTCTCCCAACCTGTGGGGATTACAGTCACGAGCCACTGCACCCAGCGAGGATTTAGAATCCTTTATCCCAGCAATCTCTCCTCCTTTTTCAGTTGAACATGACCACTAAATATGGAGTAGACCACAAGTCTACTCCAACAGATTTGTGACTTGGCTTAGAACACAGTGCTACTGTGCAGCAAACTTTAAGAATATCTCACAAGAAAGGAGTATCAGGACTCTTCTTTCACTTTCTTACCCCTGAGGAGAGCAAACATCATGATACATCTTCACTACAGCAGAGACAAAATGGAAGGCATCATAGAGGAGTATATTTTAGAAACATATGCCTTCCCAAAAGAGTTGACGCTCACTATTGACCATCTTCCACTTGATGAGAAAATGAGTTTTTGTGTTATCCACCTCTATGGACACTGAAATTCATGAGGAACTTCAAGGGAATATCCTGAGCATCTCTCTGGTTGTGGAACAAAACATTTGGCAGACAAGTGAATTATCCCACCCCTGAGGGTTCTCTAGAGTTGGCTGTCTTAGAACAGACCCATCCCACTCTTTTCTTGACTTCTCACCACTCTCCCATACACAATAATAGCTAAGGCTCAGGTCTTGCAATTGTATAGGATTGAAAGCTGTCAGCAGCAATCAAAGCTGTAGCCTTTCTCATTCTGGTCCAGCAGAAGAGGGATGGTTTCTCTCCCTCCACCTCTAAGCCCCCTGGCTCATCAGGGGAAAGAAGAGAGGCTCCTTCCTTACATCTGTTTGGCCACTGTAGATGTTATGACTACTTCTGAACCATAGAAATATCATGCACTGATTGGCTTAGGCCTGGACTGATGCCCATCACTGAACCAAAAATTCTCTGTCAAAGAGGTGGGATTTTCTGAAAGATTTAGGTCACTTAAACATTCCTGGAGGTGGGCTAGGTCAGTCCCATTAAACTATTTTAGTCCATTTTGGATGCTATAACAAAAATATCATAATTGGGTGGCTTATACATAACATAAATTTATTTCTTACAGTTCTAGAGTCTGGGAAGTCAAAATCAAGGCACCCACAGATTTGGTGTCTGGTGAGGGCTCCCTATCTGGTTCATGGACGGCTCCTTCTAGCTATGTTCCTACAAGGTAAAAGGAGCTAACTGGCTCTCTGGAGTCTCTTCTAAGAGTATTAATCCCATTCATGAAGGTGAAGCCCTCCTAACCTAATTGCCTCCCAAAGGCTCCACCTTCTAATATTATCACATTGGCAATTAGGTTTCAGTGTATGAATTTCAAGGGGACACAAACATTTAGACCACAGCATAAACCATAAAGCTAATATACATGGTTGTGGGGGAGAATGTTCATGCTCCAAAAAATCTGAGTGCAGTTAAGAAGGGAAAAGGACAGTGTCAGTAATGGGTAGGAGACAGAGGAACGCCTACCAAAATTTATTAACCCCCCCTCAGAAAATAATAAAGTTATCAGTGATTCTTTCAGTGGCAGGGTTAGAAGTGTTTGATCCTTTTTTCTTTTTTTGAGACACAGTCTCTGTCACCTAGGCTGGAGCACAATGGCGCAATCTTGGTTCACTACAACCTCTGCCTCCCTGGTTCAAGCGATTCTCTTGCCTCAGCCTCCTGAGTAGCTAGGATTTAGGCACGCACCACCACACCCAGCTAATTTTTGTATTTTTAGTAGGGATGGGGTTTCACCATGTTGGTCAGGCTGGTCTCAAACTCCTGACTTTGTGATCCACCCACCTTGAACTCCCAAAGTGCTGGGATTACAGGCATGAGCCACCAGGTCCAGCCTATTTGATCCTTATATGAGCATGTAATTCTTATGTAATTGGTGGAAATATAAAGTTACTTTTAAAAGAATTTGAATACATAGTATTCATAATCAGGAGTCAAATGAAGTGAATAAATACCAAAAATGAGGAAAGTAATCTAAATACCATACTGTGGTGAGGCAGCAGTATCACATTCAACTACAGAGAAGAGAACATACTACTACATTTTTTTTTTTTTTTGAGATGGAGTTTCACTCTTGTTGCCCAGGCTGGAGTGCAATGGCACAATCTCTGTTCACTGCAACCTCCACCTCTCAGGTTCAAGCAATTATCCTGCCTCAGCCTCCTGAGTAGCTGGAACTACAGGCATGTGCCGCCATGCCTGGCTAATTTTTTATATTTAGCGGAGACATGGTTTCACCATGTTAGCCAGGATAGTCTCAATTTCCTGACCTTGTGATCCTCCTGCCTCGACCTCCCAAAGTGCTGGGATTACAGATGTGAGCCACCGTGCCCAGCCAAGAACCTACTTCTTAAAGTTTTGTCAGTTGGAGTGAAAACACAGTAACCAAGAGGGAGAGAATCAAGTGCCTAAGAACACACAAAAGCAAAATCTCACATAGTGTCAGACTGCTACAGAATACTGAATCCCAGCCCAACAGATTGGTGAGACAGTCAACAGTCCAAGGAAAGAATGAGACCTAATGATAAGTTAGCAACATTTGTAAACATTTACTACCTACAAGTCTTTATACATCTGATTGCATTTAATACTCACAACAGCACTTTGAGGTATTGTTACTACTCTCACTGGAGGAAATGTTACTGACACCCTGCCTGCATTCTCACAGCACTCACCATTCCCGTCCATGTCAGCAGCTTCCTCCTGCAATCACCAACTCATCTCTGCCTCAGGATTTTTTCTGGCTGCAGGCATATGTCTGACTGCATTTGCATGGGGCAGGCCAGAAATGCTATGGAGCTAACATCTCTGGGAACAATGCTGAATTAATACAGAACAGCATCTGATAAATACCCTAGCTTCATTGCCCTCTAGATGGAGTAACACTGAGGCATGTTCTACACATGCCTGGGCTAGAGGTTCCCAAAGGGATGGAGCCCCAGTGGCCCACAGCGATGATCCGCTCATTAGCATGCCTGTGTTGGCTTCCTTTTGCTCCTTGTCTTGCTTTTGTCTTTGTACTATGATCTGAAGGTCTGTGTCCCCTCCATATTATGTCACAATCCTAATCCCCAAGGTGATGGTGTTAGGAGGTGGGGACTTTTGGAAGTGATTAATTCATGAAGGCAGACCCTCCATGAATGGAATTAGTATCCTTATAAGAGAGACCCCAGAGAGCTAACTAGCCCCTTCCACACTGTACGTACATAGCAAGAAGTCACATTTATGAACCAGGAATCGGGCCCTCACCAGGTACCAAATCTGCTGGTACCTTGATCTTGGATTTTCCAGACTCCAGAAATATGAGGAACAACTATCTATTGTTTGTAAGCCACCAAGTTTATGATATTTTTATATAGCAGCTTGAATGGACTAAGACACTGTGTTAGGATCACAGGTACTATTTATATTCCAATTTTTGTCTCAGGATCTGCTTCTGAGGGTATCTTAACAAGTAAGGAATGCCCAAATCACATTACTAGTAAGTGAATAAGGCCAGGTTCCAACTCACAATAAATTCCACTTAATCATTCACATTGCCCCAAACACAACACACACACTTCTGGAGGTACTTCAGAAGATTTTAGATTTCACATGAATGGATTGGTTGGTCCCTGTATCAGTGTATGTTAAAAAGGAAGGCCAGGCACAGGGGCTCATGCCTGGAATCCCAATACTTCAGAGTGCTGTGGCTAAAGGATCATTTGAGGTCAGGAGTTTGTGACCAACCTGGGTAACACAGTGAAACCTCATCTCTACAAGAAAAAAAAATTATTAAAAAAAAAGAAAATAATGCAACATTTCCTCCAGTATAAGACACTTTCCATTGTGATATACACCAGTATTTTATGTAGTGCTAAGAAAAACAGAACATGCTGTGATCCAAAGTTTTCTTATCACTTAACATTTCTATTTTATTCTTACTGAAAAAAGAGTTTTAAGATTCTTTAGACATAGAATTTTAAAACACATCACACTTGGGTATACATTATATATATACATATAAATGTATATATATACAGTATATATGCACAAATTTGATTAGCTAAATATTTCTTAAATTTCTTTATAATCAAGTGACCAATTTTTTGGAACCACTTTTAAACTCAAGGTCAAAATGCCTGTGTTTTCCACACAATGTCATCATCCACCCCATCAATAACATCGGGGAAGCTGCATTTCTTCAAACATGCTCCCCGCACTGGCTTCAGGATCTTTAGCCATACTGCTAACATCCATTTGTTTTTATCTGGTACCTTCTTCTTCTTACCAGAAGGTGTCAGGCAATGACAACAAAGTCCTGATTGCTGCCTGATCAACAGAAAGTGTAAGGATGGGAATTGGCATCCATTGTATGATGCATCATGACTTCAAAGATGTTAACTTATGGAAATATGTGTACCGTAGAGCTAATGAGAAAAGGTATACAAATGGCTCACTACATCTCAGATACATGGATATTATTACATAACATGAGGCTAAAGTAGTATGTAAACTTTTAAAATGTGGGTTAATGTAGAGAAAAGTTTTAAGTTAAAAATTGAGCAAATGCTGGGCATGGTGATGTATGCCTACAGTCCCAGCTATCTAGAAGGCTGAGTCAGGAGGACCACTTAAGGCCAGGAAATGGCGACTGTGGTGCACTATGACCTATGATGGTACCTGTGAATAGGAACCATAGAAACAGGCAAGAACTGAACTTAGAGACACTCAATATTATATCATGTCCCAGCACAGGAGAGAGGCATACACAGCCACCAGCAGCAATCTCCATAACCAGCAGTGATTGCATTTAATACACTGTTCGCTTACACTCATACTTCTACCCACTGGGCCTAACTCCAGGACTCTTTCAAAAATTGCACCTATAGGTTGGGTGCAGTGGCTCATGCCTGTAATCCCAGCAATTTGGGAGTCCGAGGCAGGAGGATCACCTGAGGTCAGGAGTTCAAGACCAGCCTGGCCAACATGGCGAAACCCCATGTCCACTGAAAATAAAAAAATTAGCCAGGCATGGTGGCAGGTGTCTATAATCCCAGCTACCTGAGAGGTTAAGGCAGGAGAATCACGTGAACCTGGGATGCAGAGGTTACAATGAACTGAGACTAGGCCATTGCACTCCAACTTGCATGGCAAGAGTGAAACTCTGTCTCAGAAATATAAAAAAATTGCACCTATAGCATGATAAGGGGCTTCAAATTACTATTTAAAGAGTAATTAAAACTTGGGGGTTGGGTGGAGGAGGATATCACCAAATGAACAGTATCAGAATGACTTAATAGATCCCATAAGGTTGAAGATCAAGTGAGGATTAATGTTTGCATGCTTAGTTAGATTAAGTTTCATCAGTGGAAAGGAAATGTACACCAGCGAAGTTCATAGCCTTGTATTTTCACATGACAGATGTTTCCATGGCAGGGGGACTGACTTAGACTAATAAATAGTTATACTCATTATCCTTAATAATCGAACTCAAACAGAACCCCAATTAAGGAATTTTCTCATAGTTGTCCCCTTAAGACATTAACTCAAGTTCAGAAACTATAACAAACATATGTTCAAATTGAAATCTAAATAGAGAAATCGCTAAAATACATGGCTGTTTAAACATACTGCAATGCTTGAAGGAGATAAGAGACTGTGAATGAAAATTATGCAGATGACGTGTGAACGTTCCATCTGCCGTAGATGTTCAGGTCCACTACCTGGAGCTAATTAAAGGGAACTACAGGACAGAAAAGAAGACTGAGTGGTCTGCTTCCTTCCTATTTTAGGTAAGGCAGATGTCAACCTTCTCATGGCTCCAGGATGAAGCAGAAACTTCACATTTCTTCTCAACTGAATGTGTCCAAGGAATCAGATGTACATGTGATCAAAAGCATGGTACATCTGGGGGATTCAGGGAATATCAGTATGGGAATATTGGGCGTGGGTTTTATACCCTGCACAGTAAGTGTTCTGCCTCAAGGCTTTCTCTGAAGCTGTAGAAAGTAGCTCACCAACACACAGAAGCAGCCAGAAGTTTGGGGGAAGCAGGTAGCCCAGCTCCAGGAATAGTTCTCCAACTAAGAGAAATTGTGTCAGAATATACATGCCCCAATCTCATCCTTGGGGGACAATTCTGAAAAGGATACTGTGTGGTTCCTCAGATGGTCTCCAGGGAATTAAGCCTAGTCGTCTGCCACAAGGACCAGCTCAATAACAAATCCTGCATTGACTTTTTTTTCCCTCAAGTTTACTCTCATGATTCTCTCACTGTATCCTGTGGGATCACCTCCCAAATAAACTACCCTCACCCAAATCCGTATTTCATACTGTGCCCTCTGAAGAACCCAAACTAAGTTACCCATGTTAAGCAATTTGGACTGCATTCCAAGGGGAGTGAGAAATGAAGGCGCTTTAAGCAAGAGAGTCCTTTAGTACCACCCAACTAGGCTGCCCTACAGAGTATGAATCTATGTAAGAGAAAGCAGATGGTCTGGACTAATAGAAATTTAGATTCAAGAGTGATGAGCTAAGTGGAACTGACAAAACATAATGACTGACTGGGTATAGGTGTTGAAGGAGAGGAAGAAATCAACAAGAGGAGCTGGAAAAGAGTAAATGATTAGAAAGAGATCCTCTTAGGTAGCTTTGCACCCTAAAGAATAATTACATGATCAATCTCCATAATTTCCTTTATTTGTTCATTCATTCAGAAATATCATTTCTTTTATATGCAACATTGTAACAGATCCTTAATTCTATAGCTTCCATAGCACTATAATAGATGCCATAAAATACACACATGTGCACCCACACACAGACACAAACACATGGACAAAAATATAGTCCTTGATCTAAAGCAGTTTACAATCAACTTGAGGAAAAAAGGTACAGCATGGTAAACAAGCAAACCTACATAATGTAACAAGCACAAGAGAATATAAATGATATTGTAGGAGAGTAAAACCTTTTCTCTACTCTCTTAAATTTAGTGATTGGAGGCCTGCAAATTAAACTGACAGAAGACAGATTCGCAAGAGAAAACAAAACATTTAATTACAAATGTATGCAGGAGTTCAAGAAGAAATGTGACTCGAGGTGGCTAGAACTGGGGGCTTGTACACCATCTTAACAGGGTGTTTCTGTGAGAACAAATGGGTGGACAAAGGGGTGTTTCTGTGAGAACAAATGACTTCTTGGGGAGTACGGAGGAACTTGTGGGAAAACAAATGACTTTTTGGAAAGATAAACAGGCCCTTAGAAGAAAGATGGGAGATGTGATAATTTTGTGACCATGTTTGTTTGGGTGTGGTGCCAACTTCTCCTCTCCAAGAAAAGATTAGAGTCGCTCCCAGGGAGGGGATTTATGACAATTGAGTTCTTTGGGGAGGCTCTGCTTATAGACAGATAAGGGATTTTAGAACCCAAATGCCTTCAGCTAAAAATGATTTTTATGCCACAATAGTTTATTCTGGACTCTTCCATTCATAAATTCAGGGGAGGTTGCCCAAAGCAGAAGAGTGGTCAATGTGGACTGTTTTATGGTGTAGATAAATACAAATTAACAATTTATTTCCTGTTTAAAGCTTATTCTGTACCAGGCAGAGCACTTAGTTTTCACTTGTTTTATTATTTCTTATAAAATTCTTTTACAATTGATATTAATTTTTTTTGAGAAATAATTTCAAGAGAGAGGAATGGTAAGGAGTGTGTGTGTGTGTGTTCACATGCATGCACACAGTAGACAGTAAAGTCTAGTCCACAGAAAGTAGAGGAATTATACTGGGGAATACTTGGGGATGGGCTTAGAGGGAAGGAGAAGCAGCTGGAGAATGTAGAGTCTGTCATATTTGCTTAGAGTTAGGATAAGGTGAGATATGGAAAAGGTGACATTACATTCTTAAGGGAATGGAAGAGTGCAAAATATGTTCATCAAATATGACTCTAGGAGCTCCATGCCAAGTACACTGGATTATAGTTGTTCAGGAGTATATTAAGAAATTAAACATGTAATCATGAAGACCTGTACTGCATGGATTAGAAATTAAAGAAATATGGAGAAAGACCTGATGACCACTTCGGAGCAGGTGCAGAAGAAGAAACAAGGGCACCTCAAAACTTCCTTTGCAAAAATAATAACAGTGAGAGAAATCTGATATAACTGACTTCATCCTGCTTCTAACCTCACAAGCTAACTGCCCTTGCTCATTCCTGGGCATAGATAGGCCAAGCTAAAAATGGGAAGTATGCTGTTTATGATTTAACTTTAAAGCAAGGATGAAGATAGTCCCTTCCAGAAACAAACCCTCTCCTTGTTCAGGGACCAAAATTGCCTTTGTAAAAGCAAATGAAAGTCCACAAGTTTAGAAGTATGAGAAGGGCCTGAATTCTGCTACGACACAGACATAGTAAAATGATAGCCAGCCAATGTTCCCTAGCCTGCTTTTCTATAATTGCTTACTAGTCAGGAGTCATGTAGTTGGATGTCACAAGATTTGTTAATTTATCCAATTGCTCCTATAAATAGTATCACTATTATAAAACCTAAGACTGGTCTTTGAGATATTTTTCAGATTTTTGCATCCTAGTGGACTAAATGATGTCACCTGGACCTGTGACCCATACCATGAAACTGAGTCAACTTCTCCAGTGAACTCCCCCCAGAAATTGACTCTATGCACAAAGACAATTTCAACATCCCTATGATATCATTCCCAACCAAACCACAACACCCATTTCCTAGTCCCCTGCCAACTAGATCATCCTTAAAAATCCTAATCTCTGAGTTTTCAGGGAGGTACATTTGAGAAATAACTCCCTTCTTCTTGCTTAGCTGCCCTGTGATAATTAAATTCTTTCTGTGCTGCAACACTGCTGTCTCAGTGTATTGGCTTTTCTGTGTAGCAGGCAAGAATACATTGGGCTAGAACAATCTCTAGGCTTAGACCAAGAGTTTTGGAAAGATGGTACACTTAATGTAATGGAGAATGAGGCATTTGGAATGGCAGATAGAGAACAAGAGGGTGGCTCTAGAAGAATCCTCCAACTTTTAAAAACAGGGATTTTCCTGGCCCTCACCTCACCTTCCTTCTCAAAGTAGGATATATGTTTGCTGTATGGCCCTGTGTGTGTTAGACACACAGTAAATACCTGCTAAAAGAATGGATGAATTTATGAGGGATTGAAAATAAAGAGCATTAAACAACGTTCCCTCATTATCCACTGTCTCTGTTTCCTCTCAACTATAAGGTGGAGTCTGATAGGATGAGAGGAAACACATAAAATCCAGAATCAGAAGACTCAATTTCTAAAGCTTGTCTTCTATACATACCACTTTTATATATTGGACAAGTCAAAATAATCTCTTAAGTTCAGTTTCTTTTTCTGTAAAAGGAGAATAACACCACCAATCCTTCTGTCTCAAATGATACATCATTTGTGTTAGTTGGGTGTACACTACCAGGTACTTAACCACTTACATAGAAATAGTTCTTCTCCCATATGGCTCTGTCAGTTCTCTTTCAAAATCCAACTCTCTCTCTCTCATTCTGTTTCTCCCTCCCTCCCTGTGTGTGTGTGTGTGTGTGTGTGTGTTATGTCATCTCTTCTCTTCCTCTCCCTCTCCTACCCCACCCCCAGTCTTCTGGAAGTTTTTAATAGTATGTGTTTGTTAACTGGAACTACAGCTAAAATCTTCCCTTTAGAGAACAAAAGCACTTCTCTTTCACTTTCCTTCCTCAATAAACCCATAGTTAATAAGAGCATGGTGGCACTTAGCTAGTAGAGTTAAAGGAATATCCATTAGTATTCATTTATTCTCAAAAATGAATTAACAAAATGGTGAACAACATGATAAACAATGAGAATTTACTCTACTCAGCTTCTCACTTCATTACACCATATAAGAATATTCAAAGTTGGCCAGGCGCGGTGGCTCAAGCCTGTAATTCTAGCACTTTGGGAGGCCGAGGCGGGTGGATCACGAGGTCAAGAGATCGAGACCATCCTGGTCAACATGGTGAAACCCCATCTCTACTAAAAATACAAAAAACTAGCTGGGCGTGGTGGTGCGTGCCTGTAATCCCAGCTACTCAGGAGGCTGAGGCAGGAGAATTGCCTGAACCCAGGAGGCGGAGGTTGCGGTGAGCCAAGATTGCACCATTGTACTCCAGCCTGGGTAACAAGAGCAAAACTCTGTCTCAAAAAAAAAAAGAATATTCAAAGTCAAAGTGTAATCACAGAATGTAGTCAGGAGCTTATAAAGCTGCACCAGTTGCATTTTTGCTTAACTCTTACGGTCTTTTGTATCTTTCTTTTTTTTTTAATAGGAAGGCAGTATACTTTAATTCCTCCAAGTCATTCCAACTGAATTAGATTCTTAAAAGAGACTCAGGCTTCCTCATTTTTAGGCCTTTTGGAGTCCCTAACACAATTCTCCATTCAAAATAAGCATGGAACTGGTACATATTTATAGAAAAGATGAGTAAAAAAAAGAATGAAACTATTGTTTCATCATAAGTAAATCCATATTTATTCTAAAATATATACTTAAAAGCAGAGGATTGCCTTTCATTCTGGCAACCTCCCGAAGATTCTATAAATCTGTGCTTTGCATTATCAAGCTACAAATCTGGTGGCACTCAACCATATTGTGCAATACAAGCGAAGGTCTAGAACACATTTTTCTACATCTTCATTTCATAAGGATATTTAAATAAGACAATACAAATTCAAGAGCAAGCAGGGTCTAAGAAAACAAACTATATTTATGGGTGGCTGTATTTATGCACAAATGTAGCATGTAAGCCTCAGAGTTTTGGGTGGCAGAATGAGGATGGAGTCCTTTTGATACAGTTAGAGCTAGGATGAAGATAACTGTGGCTCAAAGGTGAGAGTGCATTGAAAACATGGACAGCCCTAGTTAATAAATGTTCTCCATAGGGCTAATGATAAATGTTGCAAACGATGTTGAAATGTTGGACCCACCTTACTATATAGGTCTATTCTAGGATGATCACTTCTCAAGGATGCCATATTTTAATGACTTGCCTTGTCCCACCATTTCCCATCACAATGTGCCTGTCTGTGCATGAAACTAGATGGAATATCAATTTCTTTGACTCCCAAATTGTGTGTATTCATCCATTTATTTAAAGGATACTTATTAAGCATCTACTATGCTTCAAGGACTGTGTTTAAAATACAAAAGCAAACAAGATATGGTCCCTGCCCTCAAGAGACTTAAACTAGCAAAAAATACTGTTAACACGGAAATGCCACTGAGAAGAGCCATGCATTAAGCTGTTATCAATAACAGCTTGCCATGTTTTCTTTCTCTCCGAAAGGAATGAAACTGTCTATTAGGCCCTCAAATAATTTTCTCAGTATTCCTTCACCTGCAGTTTGAAGTTTGTAACACAAGATGGTACGATCAGGTCTTGCGCCAAGTAATTAAGTTCTCTTAGTTTGGAATATTAAAAAAAAGACAACATGATGAAACACCTGCCCTGAAAATATAAAATAACCATTTTGTTGTATAAAATTAATACAAATTGAATAAAGCAAAGTAACCCATATCTCAATATAAAATGATTAAATATAAAAATAATAGGATAAGAATCCAGTGGCTATAACCCATCTCCTTTGAGTATAATTTTTAGTTTCCTGAACACATTTATTCTTTAGATTTGTTAATTTGGAAACTCCTGAGTTGCTTTTACTTAGTTACCAGTCTTTCCTTTGACCATACTTTGGATGTTTAACACTTGAAACTAGTTATGCTGGGTTTTTCCATCCACTTCCTTGGCCTCCAATGTTTCATGCTGATATCCTAGCAACATGATTATTTCATTAAACTCTGTCTCAAAGTACATCTTATATTCTCTATTCCTACTCAAATCCCAGCATTTTCTGATTCTAACGCATAAACTCTTAAATCAGTGGTAATCAATTGGGGATGGTTCCTCCTCTCCCCCAAGGACATTGGGACATTTGGCAATGACTGGAGACATTTCTAATTGTACAAGGGTAGGGGTAGGGGTGGGATGGGGACCAGATATCAGAAGTGGGGACCCTACTGGTATTTAGAGGGTAGAGGCCAGGGATGTTGCTAAACATGCTACAGTGCACAGGACAGTCCCTACCAGAAAAAAAAAAAAAAAAAGTCCCAAATATCTACAGGCTGAAAAGCCTCCACTTAGAAGAAGCTCCAGAGGGGCCTTACAACCATAGGAGCCCTATCAAAGCAGACCCAGGTATGTTAAAAAAAAAAAAGAAAAGAAAAAAAGTTGTTGTTGTTGTTGTTGTTGTTGTTTTCTGAGACAGAGTTTCACTTTTGTTGCCCAGGCTAGAGTGCAGTGGCACCATCTCAGCTCACTGCAAACTCCACCTCCCAGGTTCAAGTGATTCTCCTGCCTCAGCCTCCTGATAGCTGGGATTACAAGCATGTATCACCATGCCCAGCTAATTTTTGTATTTTTAGTAGAGATGGGGTGTTGCCATGTTGGCCAGGCTGGTCTAGAACTCCTGAACTCATGATCCACCCGCCTCAGTCTCCCAAAGTGCTGGAATGACAGGCATGAGCCACTGCACACTGCCCAGAATGTAAGTTTCTTTTAGGTCAGAAGATTTTCATGTAATAGTCCAAGCAAACTGTCACCTGTCAGTGCTTAGCTTTTACAGATTACTAAGTGGGCCTCCTTTTAATTTAAAAGTCATAACATAGTCCAAACATAACCTCACATAAAACATTTTTATGCAGATCAGAACCTTGAGGTTTTGCACTTTATTAAGAATTAGTTGACAACAGGGAACAAGATAGGATGCCAGCCTTATGAAAAGATGCCTTTAACTGCAAAGTGAGAAATATTAGCATACCCGTATTTGCTTTACAGTTTTCCCTTGACAACATTGAACTTTATCTGAGCCCTGTGTTCCCAGAAAGCAGCTACAGTCAAAAGATCCCCCTGAACCCTATTGTGTCCCCAAAAATGGCACATCACAAAGCTCCACCCTGCCCTTCCATGTTCCTTGTGACTCAGATAAGATTTGCTTGCTAGGCTGGGTGCAGTGGCTCATGCCCGTCCCAGCACTTTGGGAGGCCAAGGTAGGAGGATTGCTTGAGCCCAAGAGTTTGAGACCAGCCTAGGCAACATAATGAGAGAGAGAGAGAGACAGACAGACAGACAGACAGACAGACAGACAGACAGACACACACACACACACACACACACACACACACACACACACACAATTTACAAAGACTCATTTTCTAACCACCTTTCCTTGGGACTCTTTATTTACTTCAAAAGAACTCTAGGTTTTCTCTTTCTTTGACATGGTCCTGATTGATGAACATTTTCTCTAATGTTGAATAAAACCTGAATAAAATCAACTCCTTCATAGTTTTTATATACTCCTTTTTTTCTCTCTCTCCACTATAATTAGGAAGCCAGACCTTTGGGCTATTCAGGGGAAGACTAATATCTCCAAATCTCCTCCAGACTACACAAACCTCTAAGAAAAAGAAAGGAGTTAGATTTCACTTTCCCATCGGCCCTCCTTAAAAATAAAATTATTTCATTGATTTATTTAACTTTTATTTCAGGTCCAGGTATACACGTGCAGGTTTGTTTCATGGATAAATTGCATGTCACAGGGGTTTGGTGTACAGATCATTTTATCACCGAGGTAAGATGCATTGTACCTGACTGGTAGTTTTTCACTCTTTACTCTCCTTTTACCCTCTACCCTCCAGTAGACCCTGGTGTGTGTTATTCCCTTCTGTGTGTCCATATGTATTCAGTGTTTAGCTCCCAGTTATAAGAGAGGACATTCAATATTTGGTTTTCTGTTCCTGTGTTAGTTTGTTTAGGATAATGGCCTCCAGCGTCATCCATGTTGTTGCAAAGGGCATGATCTCATTTCTTTTTTATGACTGCATGATATTTTACAGTGTACACGTACCACATTTTCTTTATCTAGTCTACTGATGGCCATGTAGGTTGATTCCATGTCTTTGCTATTGTGAATAGTGTTACGGTAAACATACAAGTGCATGTGTCTTTACGGTAGAATGATTTATATTTCTTTGGGTATATACCCAATAATGGGATTACTAGGTCAAATGGTAATTGGTTTTAAGTTCTTTGAGAAATTACCAAACTGCTTTCCACAATGGCTGAACTAATTTACACTCCTACCAGCAGTGTATGTGTTCCCTTTTCTGTATAATCTCACCAGAAACTGTTATGTTTTAACTTTTTAATAATAGCTACTGTCACTGGTATGGAGTGGTAACTCTTCATGGTTTTGATTTGCATTTCTCTAATAATCGGTGATGCCGAACTATTTTTCATGATTTTTGGCCACCAGGTATAACTTCTTTGAAAAGAGTTTGTTGATGTCTTTTGCCCATTTTTTAATGGGGTTGGGTTTTTCGGGGTTTTTTTCTTCTTCTTATAAATTTAAGTTCCTTATAGATTCTCAGTATTAGACCTTCATCAAACGCACAGTTTGCAAATATTTTCTCCCATTCTGTGGGTTGACTGTTTATTCTATTGATAGTTTCTTTGGCTGTGCAGATGCTCTTTAGTTTAGTTAGGTCTTATTTGTCAATTTTTGTTTTTGTTGCAATTGTTTTTGGTCTCTCCAGCATGAAATTTCTGCCAAGTTCTATGTTCAAAATGGCATTTCATAGGTTGTCTTCCAGGGTTTTCATGGTTTCAGATTTTACATTTAAGTCTTTCACCTTAAGTTTATTTTTGTGTATGGTATGAGGAAGAGGTCCAGTTCCTATCTTCTGTATATGGCTAATCAGATATCCCCGCACCGTTTATTAAATAGGAAGTCCTTTCCCCATTGCCTGCTTTTGCTGATTTTGTCAAGACGGTTATACGTGTGCAGCATTTCCCCCCTTCCCCCACACCCCCATTCCCGCCCCACCCATCAGGCCTCCTTGATGACACTCTGGCAGTTACCAGCTGAGGAGGTGTGGAGGGGTTGGTAAAAAGAGTCACACCCAAGTCCAGATGTTGGGGCTCTTTCTTCCACTTGTTAAGGTTAAGAACCTTAACCACTTGCTAAGTTAAGAATGTCCCACCTCCTCCCTTTCTGGAAGGACTAACATACAGGGCAGTTAGGATAGGAACCCTGTGGGACAATTCACAATTTACAGATGAGATGAAGTGTTGGATGGACCATTCTCCTCCCTGAGCTATGAGGGGCTCTGCTGGATGTTAAGCCTGATAGGTCAGCTCCCAGGGATTCCTTGGTATTTTCCGCCTTCCAAGCCTTTCACAGGCTTCCTCAAAATAGCTTCCAAGTCACTCTCCAGGTGGCCTTTACAGTTTAACTTTCTCCTTTAATTCTCCTTCTAATCTTCATTGCTGCATAAACACTAAGCCTTGCCTGGGCTGGCACTCTCTCTTTTGGTTCTCAGGAGCATAGTTCGGAAGTCAAAAGAAAGCTAACTCCTATCTTTACATTCCTGCATTGAAATCCCTACTCCCCTTCAGGCAATGTTCCGGGCCTTAGACTGACAGGAGGTGGGGGCCGAGTATAAGCAGAAAGAAGGAAAGGCAGAGATACTAGTACAAAGTAAAATACTGCTGCTAATTCTATCAATTTTTTTTTTTTTTTTTTTTTTTTTTTTTTTTTTTTTTTTTTTGAGACAGAGTTTCGCTCTTGTTACCCAGGCTGGAGTGCAATGGCGCGATCTCGGCTCACCGCAACCTCCGCCTCTTGGGTTCAGGCAATTCTCCTGCCTCAGCCTCCTGAGTAGCTGGGATTACAGGCACGCACAACCATGCCCAGCTAATTTTTTGTATTTTTAGTAGAGACGGGGTTTCACCATGTTGACCAGGATGGTCTCGATCTCTTGACCTCGTGATCCACCCGCCTCGGCCTCCCAAAGTGCTGGGATTACAGGCTTGAGCCACTGCGCCCGGCAATTCTATCAACACCCTGCAATTCTATTAATGACTGGTAATAATTCAACCAGTAAGTCCTGGCAACTGGGTGGATATAAGGTACCAGGAAGAAGGAAGAGGGAAAGATGATACCAAAGTTTTAAGCCCGAATGACTGGAAGGATAGGACGTGGCAACACTGGCAGAAACAGGCAAGTCCTGAGGTGAGGGGGTTTGGGAAAGATGACGACCATGACTTAGGTTTAGGACTTGCTGGGGTTGAGTGATGGGAGAAGATGTCCAAGTGGAATGCCTTCTATGCTGATGGATTATGGTATGGGAGATCAGCCAGGGATAGGGCTGAGGGCATTAACTGTGAAGGCCCACCATTTAGCATCTTTATTTTAGTAGTCACTGAAAGTAAGGCAGGATTTGGTTGCCCAAAGATAAACAGTAAAGAGGGAGATGCAGACAGTTAAAAATTAGCACTGGAGGTCACCCATATTGAAAATTCAGCAATGGTAACAGCAGAAACTAGAAGAAAAGTAATGTGCATTCTCACAAAAATCCCAGAAAGGTTTTGTGTTTAGCTGGAGGAAGTAGTCCTCCATGTCCTAATGCTGACAGTGTCAGAGATGTTTCAACCACAGCGACTCTATCTTGAATAGGAGCTGCGGAAAATAAGGCTGAGACCCACTGGACTGCATTCCCAGACGGTTAAGGCATTTTAAGTCACAGGATGATAAGAGGTCAGCACAAAATACAGTTCATAAAGACCTTGCTGATAAAACAGTTTGCGATAAAGGAGCTCGCCCAAACCCACCAAAACCAAGATGGACACAAGAGTGATCTCTGGCCATCCCCACTGCTACACTCCCACCAGCACCATGACAGTTCACACATGGCAACATTAGGAAGTTACCCTATATGGTCTAAAAAGGGGAGGCATCAATAATCCACCCCTTGTTTGGCATGCCATCAAGACATAACCATAAAAATGGGCAACCAGCAGCCCTTGGGCCTGCTCTGCCTATGGAGCAGCCATTCTTTTATTCCTTTACTTTGTTAATAAACTTGCTTTCACTTTATAGATTCATCCAGAACTCTTTCTTGTTCGAGATCCTCTCTTTCTGGTAACAAATGTTATTTCTGTAAACCAGTGAGAATTCCTAACAAACAACTTTTGTTATTGCCCCTCTCCTGATTCGTCCTTTTTTGTTTAAAACCTTGAGCCTCGATTTTCTTCTCTGGCGCACTTGCTAAGGCAACTTGGAAGTGTATCCCAGACTGCAGCCCTCGACCTTGGCCCAAATAAACTGTCTAGATTAATTTTGTCTCAGCTCCTTCTTCTTAGGTCAACAACCAAGCATACCTCACTAAACTTAGCAGGGCTTCCTGGAGTCAATTATATTCAGACGTTCAGCAGAGTATAGGGTGGTATTTTTATATTATAATCCAAGGTAATGGATTATAATATAAAATTATATTATTTGCATCATGGTACAGAATGCAAAATGTTCATGGTGTTTGAGACAAAGCCCAGGACTTCAAAGTGATTTCAAAATCATGGCGTGCCATTTGGGGCCACACAGGCCCAGACTACAGGAAATATTTTTTTAACCTATCTGCTCTTATACACTATTCCATGAGAAAGCTTGAGTAGCACTATTACTTTACTCCTTATTCACTTCTTGTCAGGTAACGACATTATTATAAAGTCCATGTCACCTCTACTTAGAATTGATATTCAGTTCTACAGCAACTTTCATCCTTATAGTTAATTGCCTCTGTCATACCGATGATTAAATATTTTGAATTATTCACCAGATATTCTTATTTTCAAACTTGTCTTATTTTCCTGTCCTTTTATCAAAATCTTTCATCCCTTTTGGAACAGGAGCTGGGTCTAACTTTTCTGGGACTCCTGAGCAATGTCTGCACCTGTATCTTGCAGGCAATAGGCCTTCAATGAATTAAATCAACCCAAACCGAAGACTGCAGAAGGCCAATTGTGACCACTGGTTTTAATAAGCTGCCTTATGGAAATTTACTATTTTACAGTGCTATATTAAAGCACTTTCTAATTTTCAGAAGAACTTACTTGTCTAGGCCAAAACACCAGCCACAGAGTCAGAACTAGAAATCATATCTTTAGAACACTTTTCAATTAGACAATCAATCCAAAAGTATTTACTGATCACCTACTACATGCAAGAGACTCTCCTAGGCTCTGGGACTACAATATATTTTTACATTTAGCTCTACTAACAGGCTAGACATACATGCCATCATGGAAGACATACATGGGTATATTTCAGGGTATATGTACAAACCTCATGCAGGAAGAATCCAGGCATATTATGTAATTAAGTAATCACCCATATACTGGTTGCTGAAAAAGTGCACAGAGCCACTGAAGCACATCCCAAAGGGCTCTTGTTTGGATCAGTAGATGGGACCTTCTCACCTGCTCTCTGTAAAAACTTTTTTTAGGTGACTCTCTTCTACTGCGCTTGGTTCAGTTTTAGGTCAGGAAGAGAAAAATGTGGCCAGGTAAGTGCTGAAACTGAAGTAGTGGAGGAACCAAATAATGGTAACACATATTTGTCCAAAGACTTATTTGAGGTGTCTCACTGAGGGGAGGACAAGACATAATATAGCCTTATTAACATAAGAATATGCTTCTTCATTATCATGTTTACCATAGACTTGAATTTTGATGGGACGATTTTCAGGGCTTAAACACTTGATAGCTACTAATAGCCAAAGTAATAGCATAGCTGTTTGGGTTTAATTTATGGGTATTTAACATAACTTCAAGTATAGATTTCTCCAAATGCATTTGCTATGTCATTGGGACTAGCCTATAAGACCATCAGATTCAGCCGGGCACAGTGGCTCAAGCCTGTAATCCCAGCACTTTGGGAGGCCGAGGCGGTTGGATCATGAGGTCGAGAGATCGAGACCATCCTGGTCAACATGGTGAAACCCCATCTCTACTAAAAATACAAAAAATTAGTTGGGCATGGTGTTGTGTGCCTGTAATCCCAGCTACTCAGGAGGCTGAGGCAAGAGAATTGGTTGAACCCAGGAGGCGAAGGTTGCGGTGAGCCGAGATCGCACCATTGCACTCCAGCCTGGGTAACAAGAGTGAAACTCTGTCTCAAAAAAAAAAAAAAAAAAACAAAACATCAAATTCCAATGGAGTAATCTCAAGCAATGCAAATGCCCCATATACTTATCTCAACCTTACAGATTCTTACAGAGCATGATAACCATCAATTGCTAATACCTGTTTGACATGTTTTCCCCATGCAATTTTATTTTAGAACAACTTCAGTAGTAGGGACAAACTAGATTTTATATTTTGAAATTCCCCTAGCCTTATAAAAGAACTCTCATACCTCCATTTCTTCACTCAGAGAGTGGCTTAGCAAATGCTTGTCTGTACAGTTGGGCTGGTGGACTTCACCTCGAGTCCACCAGGGGCCGCTGTTCTGCAAGCAGTGACACCGGGGCCGTGTTCCAACACTAAGCAGGACCAAACAGCTTGATGGTGCATCAAAAACACTCCTTTCAAAATTTGTTTTCTAACCTTGAAAATATTGCTAAGTGAAAGAAGCCAGATACAAAGGCCACATATTACATTACTCCATTTATAAGAAATCCATTTAGAGGAAATTATTCCATGTATAAGAGACTGTAAATTATAAGAGACAGACAAGAAACAACATTCCATCTGTGATTGTTGGATTTTGCTTCAAAATCTTGCTCCAGGCATCTTCTGACGGAGTCTCCTGTTCTGACACCTCTTGCCTCCACCTCAAACCCTCTGGGTCCACCTTTCACCAGCCCTGGCTGCTGCAATCACCATCACACCTCAGTTGCACCGTGAGATTCCCTAATATATGGGAAGGACTCTGCAGTGTCCTGTCCAGCATTTGCACACACATGACCTACAAGTGTGAGAGAGTTAACCGGCAGGGACTAGAGGCTGGTAGACAAGACAATGCCCTCTTTCTCGGTCCTTAGCCAGACAATGCTGAAGTGCATTCCCCATGGCTCCTCAAAAGAGACCACGGAAGTTGAGTCTCAGCTTCTCACAGCAGCGACCGACTCCAGACCACACTTCTGTACAGTGATTCTTCCTTCTTTGTGTCACTTTTCCTTGCCCCATTCCTGCTCTCTGGGATTAATTCCCAGAAAAAAATACCAGAACACAAGCTACTGCTTCAGGATCTACTTTCCAGAGAGAAGACCATGCCTGGCAGAAAGACAGTTGACAGAAAACAAATCAGATAGGAGAAAGGGGTCACCAAAGTTTTCAGCTTCTGACAGAACTCCTCAACTTGGCATTCCATGCTGCAGTCAACTTCCACCAATCTGGTAACAGAATCTACTGTCCTACACACACACACACACACACACACTCTCTCTCTCTCTCTCTCTCTCTCTCTCTCTCTCTCTCTCATGCATACACACACACACACACACACACACACACACACACACACACACAGGTTCCCATTCTTATTTCCTGATTCATGTGACTGTGCATGACAGGAAGGTGAATGGCCCTGAAATCGGACCAAACCAAGGCTACACCATCACCACAACCGGTGGAACTTGGCACAGGGTTCTCTGTAAAGTGAGGATCATATCACTGATTTTCTGGAGTTGCCATGAGCATTAGACAAGTCTTCAAACCAGGTTATAGATAGCTATAGGACTGAAACCCCCTTTGCAAATGACTGAGACGTGAAAGACATCTAGCTTAACCAACTCCATCTTGCTTCTAACCTCCAAGCTGTCCTTGTTCATTCCTGGGTGTAGGCTGAACTTTGGGAGAAACTGAGTTTATAGTTTAAACAAACATCATAAAAGCCCTTTCCCAGAGCAGACCTCCTTCTTGCCTGGGGACTAGATTGCCTTTGTAGGACTAACATTAGCCACAAGATTAGAAATTATGGTTTAGGAGTCATGCAGCTGGAGGCTACAAGATTCTGACCCTCCCTAACTGCTCCTACAGTGCTTGAGATATTTTGCAGACCCTGCCTTCTCCATCAGCTGGCACCACCCAGATCAATAAACTGGCTCATCTGATCTTGTGCACCCACCACCCCCCCCCCCACCGCCCTGCCCCACTCAGGAACTGACTCAGCACAGGAAGACAGCTTTGACTCCCTATGATTTCATCCGTGACCAATCAGCACTCCTGGCTCACTGACTTCCCCCACCACCCACCAAGTTATCCTTAAAAACTCTTCTCCCTGAATGTTTGGGGAGACTGACTTGAGTAATAACAAAACTCTGGTCTCCCGCACAGCTGGCTCTGCATAAATTACTCTTTCTGTGTTGCAATTCCCTGTCTTGATGAATAGGCTCTGTCCAGGCAGCAGGCAAGGTGAACCCCTTGGGCAGTTACAGAATCATTTCCTTTTCACATGGTAGATAGTTTCTTTCTCCTCTGCCTGAAGTTATTCCAAGCATGAACCTAGAAAGAGCATAGACTTTGAAAGCAACTAAATTTGGTTTTGAATCCTGTGTCCCCCACCCTTGCATTAGTTGTAAGGCCTTGGGCAAATTCTTTAACTTCTTTGAGTTTCTTTATCTGTGAAATGGGGATAAAATTTAAATGAAATAGGACCTATGCCTACCTAAACTCAGTAAAGATCTAACTCACTTTCACCAGTCTTGACTAATCCACACACAGTTCTCTAGATTCCTTTCAAGGTCCATATTAAATACTACTTCCAGTACGAAGCCATTTCTGATACCTCCGCTTTTTAAACTTATCATCTCTTTAAACTTCCATTATGTAAAGTTGATATCTATTTATATCTTTCACCGCCTTACACAACTGCCACAGTGTGTCTGATGTCTTTTCCATTCCTTCCTTACACCCAGTTAGAAGTGTCTGAAGGTAAGAACCCTATCTTACCCGTCTATGTGGCAGTTTAGGCTGCCTCTTTGCACAGCTCCCAGGCGGTGTTTCCACTGTGGGGTGGAGAACTGCATCCCTGGGGTTGCACAGTGGGCAGACCTGCCTGTCATGATGTTGTTTAGATAGTGGATTCTCAACAAATATTTGTTAGATTAACCTCTGTGGTGTTCATCTGACTCATCTGTAAATCACAATTTTCTAGTTATACAACGCTTTTTCTAATGTACATGATACAACTCAGATCAATACGGGGAAATTCTAATGGAGGAGAGAAAGGGAAGAGAGAGGACGTATCCTGACCTTCCCAGCATTCCGCTAACCCACCTTCGAGAAATTTATGAAGTATCTCCAAGGATTCCTTGGACTGGATCACGTCTACACTTCCAGGTGGAGCTGACATTCTCCACGTACTTCCTCAGTGCCTACCCGGAAGTTCCAGCTGTGAATTTATGTGGCCCGCAGGGGCACTGACAAACATCTCAGCAGAGTGGGGCCTGAAACTGGGGTATGGACATCACCTTTCTCTTAAATATATTATACTGGTGAATGGTCATTGGGACATACAGAATGAGAGATGAAAGTAAGGTCAAGAAATGGTAAAACTATGTGTAAGATCAATAAAAATATAACTCGAGACTTGCTAAACAACAAAACTGAAAGCAAGTATGAAGGAGGCATGGAGGAACGTTTGCGCTCTTTCATTCAGGATGCCACCTGTTAGTGATAGGAGGCGGTGTACAGATGTGGTGCTGAGTCTAATGCGGGCGGCATCCTTAGGATTTGGTCTGGCTGTAAATAATGAGGACTCCAACATCTAGTGACTCATCCAAATAGGGGTTTTACTTTTGCTTATATAATCACAAGACAGGAGGTGAACAGTGAGGGCCGATAAGCTGGTTCCAATATGCTGCCAGGAACACAAGCTCCTTTTTTATTCAGCCATTCTTGACATGTGGCTTTGGGCCTCATCTCTGTCACTTTATGCCACAATTTGGGGCATCATATTCTTATTCAACATAAGAATAAGGAGAGTAGAGGCAATTCCATCAACGTCTGTCACTTTTACCAAGAAAGCAAAGGCATTCATAGGAACCCTCAGAATAATTTCTCTTGTGTCTTCTTCAGAATTCACAGCACATTTAAAAAAATATTCTCACTCATAGTACCTCTTCATTTACAAATCCAAGCAACTCTTTTTTCAAGCAACTACTGTGAGCCAGGCACTCTGATAATCATTTACATGCATTATCTCATATGCCCCCCCTCTTCTATTCCTTCCAAAAATATTTATTGAATGTCTACAATGCAAAAGTGATCAAACTTAGCCTGACAGAGAGCATAGTCAATCATGCCCCATAAGAAATTTACATTTCTAAAAAGACTTTCACTCCAAGAAATACGCCATGAATGAATTACAAGGCCTTGCCAAAAGTTTTCCACCCTGAGATAAGACACAAAAACCAAACAAACAAAAATCCCAGGAACATTCTGTTGGGAGTAGGGGGTTGTTTTTCAAATTTTATGTTAATGAAAGATATAACTTTCTGTTTATTGAAACTGGCCCAAAACGCATCTAATCAGAATTGCCAACTACCATTTAATAATTTCAACTACACATTTCACTTTTTCTCTATATTCTGAGAGCCAGTTAATTCAAAAGCTGGGCTCCCTTGCATATGATTTACATTTGCAAAATAAGAAAGAAAAAAAAAGGGGAAAGAACAAAAATCTACTCTCAGAAGTCTATGTAGTTTTCCTTTGGTGTAAATGCCAGGAAGTGAAAAACATAGCCAAAGACCCTTTTCTTAAGAAGCCCATGTCTGGTGCGGTACCTAAATTCCAACTACAGTAATATATAACTTTAATACAGAAACTATAATCTTATTATTTTATATTCACACCTTATATATGTCACAATTATTGTTTATTATTATAATTTTTGAGACCGAGTCTCCCTCTGTCTCCCAGGCTGGAGTGCAGTGGTGCAATCTGGACTCACTACCACCTCCACCTCCTGGGTTCAAGTGATTCTCTTGCCTCAGCCTCCCAAGTAGCTGGGATGACAGGCGTGCACCACCACACTCAGCTCATTTTTTTATTTTTTAGTAGAGATGGTGTTCACCATGTTGGCCAGGCTAGTCTCAAACTCCTGAGCTCAGGTGATCCACCCCCTTTGGCCTCCCAAAGTGCTGGGATTACAGGAATGAGCCACCGTGCCCAGCCATTATTATTGTTTATTAAAATATGTGTTCGCTGACTGCACCTACCAGCTTTCAAAACACTTTCAAATGCATCATGTCATTAAACCTCACATTAACCACTTAAGTATCACTAACGGAATCTTACAAATGAAGAAACTGAGGCCTAGAGAAGGTTAGGGACGTCTTAGGATCAGGCAGCCAGTAACCAGGGGAGCTATTTGTGCCTGGATCTCACAGTTTCATGCCCACAGCTCTTCCTGTCTTCTGTCTTCCAATGACATAACCTGGTAACTCCAGGCTTGTCTGAATTTCAAAAGCCCTGTCCCCTTGTCCCTATAAATAAATTCATACTTGGCTCATTATCAATTTTTAGTTAAGAAAAAGTGGTCACAGTCTTGATTACACATGTTGACCACAAAAGTGCTCAGGCAATGTTCCCTAACAAAGAGGATAAATGGCAGCTAGCTTCCAGACACATCCCACTGTCTCATCAAATGTGGCGAAGAAGAAAGGAGGCAGCAGTATTCTTGAGGCCACTTGAACCACAGTCTGCTTGTATTCCACTGACAAAGCCTTTTCTATTTTTTTTTTTTTAAGACAGAGTTTTGCCTTTGTCACCCAGGCTGGAGTGTAATGGCACCATCTTGGCTCACTGCAACCTCCGCCTCCCAGGTTCAAGCGATTCTCTTACCTCAGACTCCCGATAGGCTAGGATTATGGGGCATGCGCCACCACGCCTGGCAAATTTTTTTTGTGTTTTTAGTAGAGATGGGGTTTCACCATGTTGGTCAGGCTGGTCTGGAACGCCAGACCTCAGGCAATCCACCTGCCTCGGCCTTCCACAGTGCTGGGATTATAAGCTTGAGCCACCATGCTCAGCCAACAGAGCCTTTTATAGGCTCTACTTGATGAACCTGTGTTACACATTGAAAGGGGAAAAAATCCTCTCCTGCATCTCACCCCACACCATTTCTCCCTACCAGATTCGTTTTAGCAGTGTTTTCTTCTATAGCATGACTTCTCAGCATCAGTACTATGGCCAGAAATCTCTTTATTGTGGGGAGCTGCCCAGTGCATTTAGGAAGCTTAGTGCCATTCCTGTCCTCAAACCCACTACATTCTTGTAGTACCCCTCCAGCTGGCAACAACCAAAAATGTCTCCAGGCTGGGAGCAGTGGCTCATGCCTGTAATCTCAGCACTTTGGGAGGCTGAGGCGGGCAGATCACTTGAGGTCAGGAGTTTGAGACCAGCCTGGCCAAAGTGGTGAAACCCCATCTCTACCAAAAAATACAAAAATTAGCTGGGCATGCTAGTGCATGCCTGTAGTCCCAGCTACTTGGGAGGCTGAGGTGGAAGAATCACTTGAACCCAGGAAGCAGAGGTTGCAATAAGCCAAGATCAGGCCACTGCACTGCAGCCTGGGCAAGAATGAGACTCTTTCTCAAAAAAAAAAAAAAAAAGTCTCTAGACATCACCAAATATCCGCTGGGAAGCAAAAATTACCTTATTTGGCAACACTGGTCTATATGACTAGAAGAGAGGGTACAAAAACACAAATATACTGGCTAATTCTTTGTAAAGGCAAATGGCCCTCCTGCATCCATCTAGTAACTGATAATAATGTAAGAACTAAGACTTGAGCACCTACTATATGCTAGGCACTCTACTGAAGCTCTACTTAAAATATCTCTTATTTTTACCACATTCCTGCCAGGAGCATATTTCAACCTCATATTAAATAGTGAAGGGGAACAAAAAACAAAGGATGTACACAGAGTTTAAATAACTTACCCAAAACGAGCTGAAAAGTGGCAGATCCATTTCTAATTTGGGTTCTCTACTCTAAATCTCATGTACCTTCAACTATACCATCTGGCTCTGTTCATTTGGTTCATAACTATACCATCTGGCTCTGTTCACTTGGTTCATTTCTTTTTTTTTTTTTTTTTTTTTTTTTTTTTTTTGAGATGGAGTCTTGCTCTGTCACCCAAGCTGGAACGCAGGGGCGCCATCTGGGCTCACTGCAAACTTCACCTCCTGGTTTCAAGTGATTCTCCCACCTCAGCCTCCTGAGTAGCACCACTGCACCAGCTCAGTTTTGCATTTTTAGTAGAGTTGGGGTTTTGCCATGTTAGCAGGCTGGTCTCAAACTCCTGACCTCTGGTGATCCACACGCCTTGGCCTCTCAAAGTGTGGAGATAACAGGCATGAGCCAATGCGCCCAGCCCATTTGGTTCATTTCTGTTCCTCACCATCTGATGAACTCACCATCATTCCTCTAAAAGCCAAGGGCTGTGCCCAAGTTCATGATGCTGGTATGGTCAATGCTGGGATGCAATGTTCTTTGTACAAGTCAGCCCAGGAGAAGCTGTAAAAAGCTGTAACCTTGGGATCTGAGCTTTTCATGCCCCCTGAGGATATCCCCTTGGAGCATGTGGTAAGCAAAGCAGCTAGGAAACAGACTAAGAACCTGAAAAAAAATGAAATTGTTCATTAGAAGCCTGCTGACAGCATCATCTTACTAGAGGCAGGAACAGAACATGTCGGAGTAGACATCAGCAGAAGTGTTCTGTGAAGGTAAGAGCTCTGACTCTCAGGTCAAAGGCCTAAAACCAAACCTCATCTCTGCGACTTCCTAAGTGTGTGAGCTTAAGCAAAACCCTCTTTTTGTCGTAGCTTCCTCGTCTGTCAAGGAAGATGATACTATCTATTATCACAGACGGTTGAGCTGACTGAATGAAGCGGTACAAGTGAAATGCTTAGCATGGTGCTCAACTTACAGGAAGAGTTGAAAATGTGAGCTTTTATAATTGTTTGATTAACATCCCATTTCCCCTAAGTGACTCAGGTTTACCATCAGAATCCATCATGCTGCTCAAAAATCCTTTACTCTATCCCCAGGCAATTCTTGTTCACATCCTCCATCATGGAGTTCAATATTTCCACTAGTCTCTCTAAATTCCGAACTCCACCCTACACTATACTATCTCTTTTATTTAAGCCAATCTGTGCCATTTGCTTCACAGGTAAAGGCTGTGTGAAGTAGAAGGTATTTCCTTCTCTATTCCTTCCACTCTAAACATATTTGTAATCCCTTGGCAAGCTGTATCAATATCTACATATTTACACTTCACCTTCTTTGTATTTTTCTTGAGACAAGATGACACTCTTCTTCAAGAAAGACCACATCTACTATCTATGCTGCCTTCTGGAACTTGTTACCCTCTCTCTTTCCTGTATCTTTAATCTCATCTTCTCCTCTAGACTTCTCCTTTTCACCAGCAAATGTGGAGACTAGTTGCATTTACACACTAATTATAATGTTTTTGCTTGTATCGTATGTTTCTTAGAGTGGTTTATGAGGACTTTCAGAATCTAAGGGAAAGATAAATCACCTTCTCAGGCCACTCTCTAGAAAAACGACCCTCAATGTTTTAGAAAGAGAAATCTGCATTTACTATCTTAGCTTTCCCTCTTTTTATTTACCACTTAACCCATTGGGCTGTTTTCTATTTCTTATAGTAGACAAAATTTGGAGTAGATGTCCTGTTCATAGTTCTTCTCCCCATGGTCGTGTTTGATCCATCCTGCTTCTTTCTCCTTCCTCCTTACCTCTTGTTACTTCCAACATGTATTCCATATGGGAGCTACCATCTTACAGAAGGATATCAGCCTAATCACAATGATTAGTCTAGGTTAGGTAAGTAGGCTTAGCCAGTGATCAAGGCCTTGGTCATACTGATTGGTTCAATGAATGGTCATATGACCCAAATGAACCCAGTTAAAATTCTTCCCTGGAATTTTCCAACTGGAGCTGGGATGGGGAAGCTTGTTTTCTCTTTAATTGTAAAATAACAGTGGATGCTAAAGTCGCCAGTAGTTTATGCCTCCTGGAGAAATTTGCCAAGAGAATAAAACTATAATACAGAGAAAAGCTGAGCTAAGAAATTAAGAGATGGCTCTGCCATTCCTCAGTCCAGCTGCATCCCTGCCCTACACATATTTTGGTTAAATAAGCCGATCACTTTTTTATATTCTTAAGCTACTTTGGGTGGGTTTCTATCATGTCTAAACAGGAGAGTCTTGTTTCCTGCGGTTACTGCTTTTTTTGCCACCTCCTCTTTGCCTCTTAACTTCTTGAAATAGAAGTCTACTTTTATTATCTCTAATTTTTTACCTTTTATTCAGTGCCAAACCTGTTGCAATCTGATTCCTATCCCTATCACTCTGTTAAAATAGGATTAGCAAAAGTGATTAAAGACCTCCTAATTTAAACATCCAGTGGCCTCTTTTAGGACTTTACCCCGTTTGCTCATGCTACAGAGTTGACGTTGTACACCGACAAGTTTCTCCTGGGCTTCCTTTCCAACACACCACTCTCTCCCAAATAGTGTCCCTTGCTGATCAGTGCATCTCAATTTTCTTTACAAGTTCCCTCTACTCTGCCAAATGTTTAAGGTCTGGTGGGCTCCAGAAATGTATCATTCATTCTCTCCTCACTTGACATACTCTCCGTGGAACAGTTTGTCTATGCTTTAACTTCTGTCTCTATGCTGATGACTTCTAAGTTTATACCTTCAACCTAGTTCTTTCCCAGAAGCACCAAACTTACACAATGAATGTCCCTACTTGGGCCCTGCAGACATTCAAGAATAACATCATTATTCAAGACGATAGAGCTCACAGTCTCACCATTTACCCCATTCACTTAAGAAATATTTAGTGACCATCGATGTGCTAGGAACTATTCTCAGTACTAAAGATAAATCTATAAACAAAGTTCTTACTCCAGTGAAACCTATATTCTGGCAAGAAACCTCATTTTTTTCTATTTCCTTTCCTTCCAATCCAACTGGTCTCCAATCCTATACATTTTTATTTTTAAAATATATTCCAAATTCTTCATCACTACTGCCACTCTCATTCTCACTTTTTTTTTAACAGCTTACTACTTAACTGTAAAGATCCTTCAACCTCCAATTTATTCTCCACACTAATACCCAAGTTTGCCTCATGAACAACAACAACAACAAAAAATTGTTTGCTTTCATTCCCTTGCTTCAAAATTCCTGCTGGCTCACTCTCACTGAATAATAAAATTCAAATTCTCTAATTAGGTACATACAGTTCTACACAATCTGGTCAGAACATGACTCTCCAAACCCATCTCCCCCCAGT
Source organism: Saimiri boliviensis (assembly GCF_048565385.1). Taxonomy (NCBI): domain Eukaryota; kingdom Metazoa; phylum Chordata; class Mammalia; order Primates; family Cebidae; genus Saimiri; species Saimiri boliviensis. Next base: position 54,770,710 of record NC_133463.1, on the reverse strand, counting down.
CCTACTCCCACTATACTACACCCCAGCCACACCAAGCTTCTCACACTTCTGTGAGCACAGAAGCACTTTCACGTCTTGGCCCCTTTACAAATGCTGAGACCTTAATTATAAATGCCCTTCTCTTATTTCACCCCTCGCTTTTTTTCATCTAATGATCTCTCGCCGTCTTCTTGATTCTGTAAAACATCATCTATCTCACTGAAGCCTTTCCTAGATCATAAAGCCATTGTTATTTACCTCATCCTTTGATTCTCAAAGCACTGTGATAACATATGGTGCTTAGACCATTTAAAAATACATCTACTTACAAATGTGTTTCTTCCACAAAACAATATGCTCCTCAAGGACAAGGACCGTGCCCTATTCTCTGCTGCATTTCCTAGAATCTTGTATAATGTCAGCAAATACGTAGGCATAATGAGGGGGAGGACTAGCTATAGCTTACTCAGTTTGTTTCCATTACAGTTTTAGATAGAAACTATTAATACTATCACTAGTTTAAGCATAAAAAGATTTATACTAGGTATTAGATGGTTTACAAAACCGCTGGAAGGACTGGAGCAGCAACGTCCCCACTAAGCATCCAGGAACGACCCTCAGCCCTAGAATCACATTGCCTTTGCCACCATCAGGAAGTGCACACTGCTTTGGGAAGCCACTCCCTTAGGAAGTTGTTGACAGCAGAGTCACATTGCCTCTGCCATAGCTTCTATCTATAAGACAGGCACTTTACTCTTTGTCAATGGCTCTCTCTCCTTAACTATGTTCCCACATTCAGGTCTTATTTGTGTCCATGCAATTGATGGAACCCAAAACACAGCCGGAACATGAGCTGCAAGAGAGGCTGATAAATGGCCTTTTTAGCTTTCCAACCTCTGCAGTGAGGGCATACACTACAAGGAGTTTGGAATGGATGTTAAATAGGCTAATCCATCATGTCCATGAGTCTCTCCTATGTGGTAGCATTTCAACAGCCGGGCAAGATAAGTATTATTATCCTCATTTTATTAATAAGAAGACAAAGGTGTGGAGAGAGTAAAATCTTGTCCTAGATGACACAGATGGCATTGGTGGACTCTATTCAAAATCAGATCTGCCCCATTCCAAAGATCGTATTCTTTCTACCGTACTACTTAGTTATGAGGGCTTTAGTTAGGGTATCTCACACAGGTCTAAAAGATAAGCAATGAAAAAAAACAACAGAAATTTAACAAAGTCTATCACCTCTTGTTACCGTCTTGTCACGATTGCTCTAGATTTTTGAGAATACAAGTTTGTGGTGTAATTTTTTGTCTTTTTACTATGACCAAACACATTAGCTATCAGTCTAGTAATAGGATTGGATAAATGTAAGGTTTCACAGAGCCTGGTAAAAGATGCCATATTTCACTGAAAGCTTATGAATTCCAAATGTAGGTTGAATGACAATGACTCCTGAAAATAGCTTTATGTCCCAGTGCCTGGTTAATGCATAAAACACCCTCATCTGACCCAAGTCAATGCAAAATTAACCCAAATTAGCATCAGCTTCAAAGTGGGACTGAATCTTCTGCCTCTACACTGAATGTTGTTCTTTTGGTATTCTGAGTCATTTACTAATCACTCTTAGGATTAAGAAAGGCTACTGAGTCTGCTGATTTTAAAGAACATCAGCAAGAGAAAATCCTCAGAAGTAGAATGAGGGATGACCGGAAATCAGGTTTCCAAGCAATTAAAATGCTGAGAAAGAACAGCAACAGATAGGCCATCCCCAAAGCACCGTCATGCTACTACTTAACAGACTGTCTGCATGAAGGACTGGGAAAGCCTATGGAACCCAAAAACAGAGCTCTTAAGATTGCATGACCAGAGAGCAAAACAGAGTCCTTGGTCACAAAGAGAAAGCCAGGCTCCCAGCTCCAGGTTATATACAGTCATGAACCACATAATGATGTTTTGCTCAATGACAAACTGTACACACAAGGGCAGTCCCATAAGATTATAATACCAAACTTTTATTTTTGTCTGTTTTTTGAGACAGAGTCTTGCTCTGTCGCCCAGGCTGGAGTACAGTGGCGTGATCTTGGCTCACTGCAACCTCCACCTCCTAAGTTCAAGTGATTCTCCTGCCTCAGCCTCCTGAGTAGCTGGGATCACAGGTGCCCACTGCCATGCCCAGCTAGTTTTTTGCATTTTTAGTAGAGACAGGGTTTCATCATGTTGGCCAGGCAGGTCTCAAACTCCTAACCTCAAATGATCCAGCTGCCTTGGACTCCCAAAGTTCTGGGATTACAGGCATAAGCCACCATGCCCAACCTTGTAATACCATACTTTTCCTGTACCTTTTCCATGTTTAGCTGTACACATGTCTAACATTGTGTTAGCAATTGCCTGTTCAGTACAGTGGCATGCTCTACAGGTTTATAGCCTAAGAGTACAGGTCTGGAGCCTAAGCTATATCATATAGCCTAGACATGTAGTAGGCTATCATCCAGCTTTGTGTAAGTACATTCTATGATGTTCACATAATGATGAAATTGCCTAACAATGCATTTCTCAGAATGTATCCCCATTGTTAAGTGACACATGACTACAAGAAAGTAAGACATTCACTGAGGTTTTGTAGGGGCAGGCAGTGAGAATTGCTTTGGATTGAGTCATTTCCCTTCTCTTAGAGTCACCCTTCCATGGCAGAGGGAAAGAAGGTGATCCTGCCTCCCTCTGTTAAGCCAAGTGAGGAGTCTTTAGAAGAATCATTTGGGGAGCAAAACTCATATTCCTTGGAGTCTGAAGAATGTGGAGACCAGTACTTCATTTACACATGAGACGTCTAGATGGAGAGAATCTAGGGCTGGCCAAATGGACCACTGGCAGTCTAATCTGGAAGGTGGCTATCCCCAAGGAACCTCTGTAGGAACCCCTGCAGAGAAAGAGTCAACATGGATATTCATCATCCACAAGAGGCCCCAGGCCATAAGACTTTCCATCCTCCCTAATACCCATAACCAAAAGATGACAGAAGTTCTAACGGAGGTGCCTAATGCATGGGTGGGGATTTAACACCAAACACCTCAAGACTGAAAGGCCTCGGAAATGTCCCAGGCACTAGCTGACAAAGGGAGAAGGCACAGAATATAAGCATCTTAATAACTAACAATGGATCAAAGCCCAGGGATTCTTTCCTGGATCACGTAAATCTTGAGGTTCGGTGCTTTCCTAAGGGAAGGGAAGAGGCCTACTCCTCCCCAGAAAGAATTGAAATTCAATTTCTTACCAACCCTAACTGACCTGGATCAACCCAGATATAATTGGATTTGATTTTAAAAAGAAAGAAAGAAAGAAAGAAAGAAAGAAAGAAAGAAAGAAAGAAAGAAAGAAAGAAAGAAAGAAAGAAAGAAAGAAAATGTTAGTTGCACGTAAGTGTTGTAGAGCTATTAATAGAGGTCACGTAGGTATGTGTACAGCTCCTCATCCAAAGTCTGGCACTTAGTGGAAACTTAACAGATGCTAGCTCCCTCTTGGGACATTTTTTTTTACTGAAAAGAAAATTCTGGGATAGTCAAGTTTGCTGACCTTGGGAATGATGGAAGAAGGCCCCTGCTCAAAATAGTAACCTCACTCGGAGGATCACTTGTTCGAGGCTCCAGTGAGCTATGATTGTACGTTAACACTGCACTACAGCCTGGGTATCAGAATGAGGCTCCATCTCTAAAAATTAAAAACAAAACAAAAACAAAATAAAGTGTTGCAAAATAAAAGAATTCAAGTATTTTGGCCTCATTTTCTTTAGTCTCTGCTTCTCAACTTCTCTATAGCCAGTTTATCGCTGCCCCAGAACTGCTCCAGCTGCTGTCTTTATACCTTAAAGACATTATGGAAATACCCATCTCTCTTTTCTTTCATTGCATCCATCTGTCTTCTTGCCTGGAATATTTAGCCTTCTTTCTATTCCTTTAAGTCCTACCCATTCTCCAAGTAATCACCTCCTATCTTTATTCCTCTGCAAAGATTTTCCAATGCCCATCAATATACATGCAAAATGCAGTGCTTGGGCTTAAGAGGTTCCATTCATTCAGACATGCTTCTTGTTCAACTAGTCATTCATTCAACAATTTTTTTTTGTCTGCCATAGTCCAAGCTCCATGAGAGCTGAGATATTTTTACCTACTTTTCTGACTGCTATATGCTTAGTGCCTGTGTTAGTGGTTTATGTTTAGATGTTCATTGAATGGATGAATGCTGAGGGTTCTTGCTAGTAATCACGATGTTGCCCTGTTGCTGATAACAACAGCACGTGTTTCTTCTCCATGACTCCTAAATGATAATATCCCACAGAGTTCTGTTCTAGATGTTTTTCTCTCCATCCCCTCTCCAGTGGCAATGCCATCTACTCCTGCAGCATCAGATATCACCTCTGCGCAAATGAATTTCTCTGATTAAGGACAACTTTTTCTCTTTCCAGGGGAAATGATAAAGATAAGTTTTCATTTCTATCTACATGGGTAGACTTAAGCCAGAGGCATATATCTGAGAATTAGGGTGAAATCTGGCCTTCAGGTCACCTCCCATTCTCCCAAGACACAGAGGGGAAGAAAGAAGACCCACAGGCAGAGGAGTAGGGTTAGAATGACCCTTTCTCACCACTCCAGGTAGACTCAGCTCATGCTGGCAGAGGAAAAGGAGACTTTAGGGAGATTTTGGATGACCAGGAGAGGAAGGTTGTCCTAATATCCACAGCCATGAGATCTTAGCAGAGAAGAAAATTCCCTTCCATTAGCAAACCCCAGCAGGTACCGCAATAGCAGCCCAGACAGGTATTTCATGCATATTAACTTACTTAAAATTTTTCATACCATTTCAGTAAGGATAAAGGAATTGAGAAAAACAGAGTCTCAGTAATATCTCCAACATTTACAGAGTCTGTAAATAGCTGGGCTGCACCCAGCTGGAGCCAAAGTGAAAGTTTTAACCAATACACCACATCATCCTTGTAAGTATTAAATGATAGTTGTCTGAAAGGCTGATGCTTCCGGGCATGGGTTCATACAAGTCACAACTCAGAAAAACAGTCATCAGAAGCAAATCCAGCCATGTGCTACGTAACATTTGTCAATGATAGACTGCATATACCACAGTGGTACCGTAAGATTATAATGAAATTGGAAATTTCTATCACCTAGTGACATCTTAATGATCCTGTCCCTGTGTTGGCCTAGAATAATGTGTATGTTTGTATCCTAGTTTCTAACTAAAATGTTTGAAAACTTTTTCGAAGTTTTTAAAAATTAAAAATAGAAAAAAACTTATAGAATAAGAACATAAATAAAAAATATTTTTATGGCTGTACACTGTGGGTTTGTTTGTTTGTTTGTTTGTTTGTTTGTTTGTTTGAAGTTCCTTTTTTTTTTTTTTTTTTTTTTGATGGGGTTTCACCATGTTGGTCAGGCTGGTCTTGAACTCCCGACCTCAGGTGATCTGCCCGCCTTGGCCTCCAAAGTGCTTGGATTACAGGCGTGAGCCACTACACCCGACCTGTACACTGTGTTTTAAGGTATATTACAAGAGTCAAAAAGTTTAAAGATTTTTTTAAAGCTTATAAAGTAAAAAGTTACAGTATATGAAGATTAGTTCATTATTAAAGAAAAAATATTTTTCTATGAACTTAGTGTCACCTAAATGTATAGTGTTTATAAAGTTTACAGTAGTATATAGTAATGCCATCAGCCTTCACATTCACTCACCACTCACTCACTGCCTCACCCAGAGCAACTTTCAGTTCTGTGATCTCCATTCACGGTGAGTACCCTCTACAGGTGTATCACTGTATGCCACTTTTGTATTTTATACTGTATTTCTACTGTACCTTTTCTAGGTTTAGATTCACAAATACTTACCATGATGTTACAACTGCCTACAGTATCCAGTACAGTAACATCCCACACGGGTTTGCAGCCTAGGAGCAATAGTGACCCAACACTTAGCCATTGGGTCAGGGTTTCTGCACTATAATCGCTTCTGCAATTGCCAGGAAGATGTTACAGGGACCCCACCACTCACCCAAAGTTAACATTTCGATTGGGGTTTTCCTCATTATAGTCCTTTCTGTGATCAACAGAAAGATATTACAGGACAGGGGTCCCGATCCAGACCCCAAGAGAGGGTTCTTGGATCTCATGCAAGAAAGAATTTAGGGCGAGTCCACAAAGTGAAAGCAAGTTTATTTAGTAAAAGAGGCCGGGTGTCGTGGCTCATGCCTGTAATCCCAGTACCTTGGGAGGCCAAGGCGGGCAGATCACGAGCTCAAAAGATTAAGACTGTTCTGGCCAACGTGGTGAAACCCTATCTCTACTAAAAATACAAAAATTAACTGGGCTTGGTGGCATACATCTGTAGTCCTAGCTACTCAGGAGGCTGAGGCAGGAGAATCATTTGAACCTGGGAGGCAGAGGTTGCAGTGAGCGGAGATCATGCCACTGCACTCCAGCCTGGCAACAGAGTGAGACACTGTGTCAAAAAAAAAAAAAAAAAAAAGAAAGTAAAGGAATAAAAGAATGGCTACTCCATAGACAGAGCAGCCCCAAAGGTTGCTGACTGACCATTTTTATGGTTATTTCCTGATGATATGCTAAACAAGGAGTGGATTATTCATGCCTCCCCTTTTTAGACCATATAGGGTAACTTCCTGACACTGCCATCGAATTTGTAAAGTGTCATGGCACCAGAGGGAGTGTAGCAGTGAGGACAACCAGAGGTTACTCTTGTGGCCACTTTGGTTTGATTGATTTTGTCCTTTACTGAAACCTATTTATCAGCAAGGTCTTTATGACCTGTAATTTGTGCCGACCTCTATCTTATCCAATGCTTCAGATGTCTGGAAATGCAACCCAGCAGGTTTCAGCTTCATTTTACCCAGCTCCTATTTAAGATCAAGTTGCTCTGGTTCATATGCTCCTGACAGAAGGAGCTGTATAGCATAGGTGTATAGTAGGCTGTACCACACAGGTTTGGGTAAGTTCACTCTGATGTTTGCACAGTGATGAAATCACCCAGTAATGCATTTCTCAATGTATACCCATCATTAAGCAACACATGACTGATACATTTCTAATCCTGATCTCTTTTCTAACTACCAAACCATGTTTTCAACTAGGTTCTACAAAATGTTTTACCAGATCATCTCACCAGCATAGTTAATCGAAAATGTCTAAAGATGAAATTATACTCATTTCTCTTCCTGAATTTTCCCTCCTGTTACTATTATTCCTACTCTTTCAGTCATGCTGTCTGGAAATATTAATATCTCCATTTATCCCTCCCACTCCTATTCACTCTACCACAAATTAATTGTCACATCCTATAGATTTGATTTCTATAGTATCTTTAAAATATGACCCATCAATTCAATTGCCACAGCTTCAGCTGACAATAGCTATTAACTTTCCAAATGTTTATCCTGCATCACTCTCTCTCAAAGCTATCCAGAATATCTCTATTATATTAGTCTTCCTGGAGCACAATTCTAACAACATTGCTACCCTATTCAATAATAAAACCTTCAATGACACCCTTCACCTCCTGCAATTGCTTATCAAATTACATGCATTCCCTTGCCTGCCATTTATCTCTAGGATATCTTTTCAAGCCTGTTCTACTGGTCCCCTCCACGAACACAATGTCTTGGCCTAAATGCATTGTATGTATATTTTACCATATCTTTGTTCATATACTCTTACCTCATCTTCTACCTTTTAAAGTTTTCCTCATCCTTCCAGGTCCACATCAAGGGAAGCTTCCTGTACTGTCTTCCTTGAGCTCCCCATGGGAATGCTCTCTCCCTCACCTGAACTCCCACAACCAAAGAACTGATTTTTGACCTTTACTCTGAACTGCTCTTCCTGCTCCCTCCCATAGATACTCCACCTGAGTATCTGTCACTCTTCAAAAATGCAAATCAACCTTGTCCATATCCTTCACACACACACCCCTCTATTCATATATCTTTCTCATGTTTTATCTTTCAGGGGTTACAGGATCACAGAAGACAGAGTGGGCAACAAGAAGTGTATGTCACTCTGGACAGACTTCTAAAGGTTCTTATTCTACTGCCACTCAATCAGATTACTTTTGTTTCTCACTACCACTTTCAGAAATGGTTGCACACCTACCCATCCCATACACAATCAGCAGTACCAGCATATTTATGTCATCCCTGTGTTCAGAAACCTCAATAATTTCCTCACTTCCATTTAATTCCCAATTTCCAGTATGTTTCTAGTCCTCTACTGCTTCCCTATCTGTCTCATGTTGTGCTGTTCCCAATTCAATGCTTTCCACTAAGACTTTCCTCTGAAACTGTTTTGGCCTTTTCTTCAGTCTGAAATGTCTTTATCATGGTCACCTGAGGTATATGTGAATTTCCAATCCTCTAACACCCCTTTATCTCCTGTTTGAACCCCTTTTATGGGATATACCACATACTACCTTGCACCCTAGTTTTTGTGATAAATGTATTATTCCATTACTAAGTTGGAAGCTCCTATGTTATATAATCAGGCTGTCCTGTCTCCCCTGTAGGGCTAATTTTCTATGTCAACTTAGCTAGGCTTTGGATGCCCGGCTGTTTGGTTAAATACTAGTTTAGATGTTACTGTGCAGGCAGACGTACTTAGCATTTTTAAGATATAGTTAACATTTACAGTCAGTTACATTTAATTAAAGCAGATCACTCTTATTATGGAGGTAGGTCTCTGCCAATCAACTAAAGGCCTTTAGAACAAAAACTGGGATTACCCAGGGAAGAAGAAATTCTGCCTCAAAATTTAACATAGAAATCCTGCCTACATTCCAGTCTGCTGGCCTGCCCTACGGATTTTGGACTTCTTATCCCCAGCAGTCATGTGAGCTAATTCCTTTCCTTTAACTAACTAACTCAATCGATTGATCCATCAACAGATATAGATATGCACTGGTTCTATTTATTGGGACACATGATTAGGTCACATTTAATTTTGTTTTAAAATTAACCAACTCAGATCTCCATTTCCATTTATCTCAACTATGTATTTCCTTCCTCAATACAAAACACACCCCCACCCCTTACCCAAACCCTAGACCACAGAATAAGTCAAGAACTCCAGCAGGCTTGGAAATTGTGCCTATCTTCTGAAATGCTCCATTCTCTGCATCATGGGGCCTCTGTGAAAACAGGCTCTTAGCCAGGTACTCCAGCGATTCCGAGCACCTTCTGCTCTCTCCTAGTCATGCTCTGGTGGTGAGGAACCTGCTGCTGTGACAGTACCTCCTGGGGTACAGGGAAGGGCCGGAATAGGTCTCTCATAGCACACCACTGTCAGCCAGGGCCTTAAAACCATAATCCATTGCCTGCCAAGAGGTATTCTCATGCTATCCATACCCTGTGTCTTCTAAGGACACTGCTGGCCCTGGCCACTAATCTAGACTGCTCTTCTCCTTAAAGGGAGTGTCCTCTTGAGGCCTTTATTTATAAATAGCTGTCTTCAATCACGATCACTTTAATCCACCAAATATGTTATAGAAAAATGGAACCTCAAATGTAAAAGTGCCAGTTCCCGTCCACCAAGAACCCTCTTGGTCTCTATCCAAATTAGCCTCACTTCTACAAAACTAGAAGGCACCACCAAAGTTGGTTATTCCCAAAACAAAAAGGTGAGCTCCAAACTATATTAAGCCTTCGATCTCAATCTCTAGTCACCAATAACTTCGTAAAGGCAGATTTTCAATTTGAGTACCATGCATGATACTTCCTTGGTTACTTTTCAGGAAATAGATCTTAAATAAATCAGTGCATTGACAAACCAGTTCCCCTTTGCTTCAAACAGCCTGACTTTTCCTCTCACTTTGGGAGAAATAAGATCAGGAATTTCTCCTATGTCTGAGGACTGTATTTTATGAGATTTACATCTAAAAAAAGTAAGTTGCCATCTCACATTGGAACTGTAGATGTTGAGTTGTATGTCTTCAAGGCCTTTTGAAAAGCAGGCAAGGAAATCTGTATTTAACCTGATAAACAATGGGGAGCCATTGAACCTGAGTACTTAATTTCAAAATAATAAAAGGCTAATTCTCTGCTTTATCAAGACTACAAACTCAGCATATTATACACAGAGGATTTTTTTTAGAGCAAGGGATAGCTTTGTTACTTTTATTTTATTTTTTACAAGATGCTGTTGGTAAGCCTTTTATGTCTGCAAGGCAGGATCAGGGTTTCTATAAACTCCCATAAAAAACTGTTCCAGATTGGAGAATTTTCAAATGTTTCTCACTTTTGCAAATCACATTTGAAAAGAGAAAGTATTTGCATATTCAAGGTGAAATCCTATGGAAAGATGCCTCACACCCAGTTTTATAGAGTAATTATTTCTACATTTTTGAACTGGCACCACATTCAAAATATGTCGGCTCAAACCACACAATAGACACAGGTATTAATTAGCCAGGCTAATTATCCAGACTTCTTTAGACTAATCAAGTGATGAAACAACTTCAATCTGTTGGATTTTTCTTGAGCAACTAACAAACATGAACTTGTTATGACTAGTAAATTGCACAAACACAATTTGAAACTGGGAAAGAGATTGTGTGCTCCCTGGATTCAGGCCTTTTCTCACAAAGCCAGATCCACAGCCAACTCTGCCTCTGAAGATACTTTGAAGAAAGGTTTTCTGTCTCTTTACAGCAGAAAATCAATACCGCACACTGGAGGGGAAGATGGAGAGTTAAAACGTCCTCTTCACACGGGTGAGTAAACACCACCTCCGTGCTTGGGATGGCGCAGCACAGAACTGCAGGCTGTAAGGCAGGCTCCAAATAAAACCCTTCCCTAGCACGGAGCACTCGGCCCCAGAGCTGGCATAGCGGAGCCCTTCGCCTCATATAATTTCACTTTTGTGCAACTGCAGATCTGTGTGCGCCTGCAAAACTGCATAATTTACCATTTACCCAGCTGTTATTCCAGCAAACCTATTGTTTGCACACCGATTTGCCTGCCTGCCTAATAAATCCACAGGAAGGGAGGGGGGAGAGAGGGAAAGTTCTCAGCATCACATTGCGTTCTCAGTGTCTCCTTCATCTCAAGCTGCCTGCCCCTCCCACATTTAGAGAAAATCACAGGTCTCAAAGCTTCAATGAATAGAAGCTTTGCGTGGGTCCTCCTCTCCCCAGTCTTCACCACTTTCTGAAAAAACATGTATGTTTTTCACATCCTTTGTGTCTTAACCTGGTTATGTCTCCCTCTCCTCCGGTCTGAAACAAAGCTTCCTTTCCTGTTGGCTTCTCCCCTTGTTGCTCTTACATTTTTCCTGAGATGTCCCCGTATTTCTGGTTTCTCCACACGTTGAGTCAGATCTGAGTATGGGTTGCAGAAAAGTGTCTACCGTCATTCTGTCGTTACCAAATACTAAAGGTAGGCAGGCTCTGCCTACCTTTAGTATTTGGAAAAGACAGCTTTTCACAGCCCACATCCTCAGGCTAGTATTGTTCCGCTACAATGATGATAAAAGATAAGACATTGTTCAAATGTTCTGATGCTGGGAACCATCTAAAAGCGGAGCTTTGAAAATACAAAACATTGCTAGTTCCCAAGGACAAAATTCACATCTTTTGTGTGTGTGTCACCACAAAGCTCTTCAACACCCCTGTAGAAGGGAGCCCTAATTACTTGTGACACTCCAGAGGAGCTGTGAGAAGCACAGAAGCAAGCTGGTGCATGATGAGGAACTGGGACACTGGCCTGAGTGGGTCCGAAGTCAAGAGACGCTGCTACGGCCCTTCTTCACGAAAACTCCCCGGCTCTGCTCACAGGGAGCCAGTTCCTTTTTCCTACTGATTTTTTCCTTGTTAATTATATCACAATGTACAATAATTTCTGAACTATTAATCTTCCTGATATCAAACTATGTATGTGCTATTTGGGTTATAGTACATAAAGGGAAATGTCTATTGCACGGGCTTATACAATAGACATTTTTTAGGAAACATGAGTGAGTTGTATTCTATAAATCAAATCAAAGCACTTGGAAGCATCATTATTTGAAGACATTTTACTGTATACCTGCTTATAAAATACATAATGTTTCTGATAAATATGGTTTTACTCATGCGTTTTTTTTCAAGTAGAAACGTATTTTCTCATTTAGAAAATGGGCATAGTAGTATATTTTCAAATAGAAAATTGTGAAAATTTTCTTTAGATTTCTGTCCAATCTATTTCAATGCCTCACTAAGGCCAGATTTTGAATAATCTACAGTTAAACTCCGGAATACCCTCAGGCATAACTTCTGTATCCCACACAAGACCTTAAAAAAATCTAATCAGGAAAAGGCAGCAAGCCTGTGTCAGATTAGAGCAAACATTACACAGCCATCCTAGCAAGACTATTACTTCTTGCCCAGAACTGCACCATTTCTTAAGGAAAAATATCAATATGAGGTGATAGTGATAACTGAGATAGCTGATACTCTTTTTATCCTGATCACTTGGTCACTTAGCAAGCTTTCTCTCTCTCTCTCTCTCTCTCTCTCTCTCTCTCTCTCTCTCTCTCTCTCCCCTCCTCCCACACCACCCTTTCTCTCTCCCCCTCCGCCCTTTCTCTCTCTCCCCTCCCTCCCCACCCTTTCTCTCTCTCATAAATATATATACATATTTTACTTTAATAATGAGTTTCTACATTTAGAGCTTCCTAAAAATGAAACAAGTTTACTTTTGAAATGGAAATTTTTTCTTAGTGAAACTATATATTTAGGTATGTCTGCATGACAACTAATTAGATATGTTGGAAGCACCTTAGAGATTGAAATTTGTGCTAAAATGCCTGTAGGAGGATTTTTGTGTGTGCATGCACACACACACACACACACACACACACACACACACACACAGTGTTTTAATTTTGCTACAATACTCTTAACATAAAAAATTTCCATTTGTGACATTCAGTACATTTGCAATGTTGTGCAACCGTCACCAGGATCCAGTTCCCGAAGGTTTCATCACCCTAGAAGGAAACCTGTACCCATTAAGCAGCGACTTTCTTATCCTTGCCACTCCAACCTCAATCTCCTGGCAACCACTAACCTGTCTTCTGTCTCTTCTGGATATTTCATGTAAATGGAATCATACAATGTGGTCTTTTGTGTCTGGCTTCATTCACTTAGCATTAGCAACCTTCTGGGTACAAATTATCTCTAGTGAATTACTTTAAGATCCATCTTTCATTTCCATCCTCTCTCTGCCCTCCTCAGGCCCTCGCTGCATTATTTGCATTCTGTTTGGTGTGAAAGTGCCAGTCCTACAGCCATCCACTATAGGACTCCTCAGGGGCCCCACTGACAGGCTTTCTGCCACCACAGTCAGTCCTGATTCTGGGGCTGCCCATGGAAGTGAAAGACCAGCAAATTGCCCTCAAACTTCTCCAAGATTTTCATATTTTAAAATAAAATGTGAGAGGCGCTTTTTTCCCTTCCTGAAAAATGTAAGTGATAATTAACTGGTAACAGAAAATCTCCCCTGAAGTGTCACAACATGCTTATACTTAACAGAGCCACCCTTTAGATCCAAACTACAAATTGGCTCCAAGATGAACAAAGAGCTGACATTGCTCACCTCAGCCCAGGTATTCATCCACACACACAGTATGTATCGCATCTGCATTTTCTTTTTGTTAACAGCAGTGACTTAAGAAAGCGCAAACTATGGTGTGACTGAGAGAGTACTGAACTCCATGTGAGAAGATACTGCTGCCATTTACTATTGACGCAACCATGGGTGAGTCACAGAGGAATCTGAGCCTTGAGTTTAAAAGGAGGGTCAGTCTGGGCTTGATGGCTTGTGCCTATAATCTCAGCCCTTTGAGATGCCAAGGTAGACAGATCACCTGAGGTCAAGAGTTCAAGACTTGCCTAGCCAACATGATGAAACCCTGTCTGTAATGAAAATACACAATTAGCTGGGTGTGATGGCCTGCACTTGTAATCCCAGCTACTTGGGAGGCTGAGACAAGAGAATCACTTAAACTCAAGAGGCAGAAGTTGCAGTGAGCCAAGATCACACCATTGCACTCTAGCCTGAGTTAAAAAAAAAATACTCCATCACAAAAAAATAAATAAAAATAATAAATAAATAAATAAATGGAGGGTCATTTTAAACCGTGGCTAACTTTACCGCAGAAGCCAAGAAAACTTACACAAAAGCTCTTTGTAAACCGTGACCATATTCCCCAAATATAAGTGTCATGTTACAGACTGAATCATGTCTCATCAAAATTCATATGCTGAAGCCCTTACCCCTAGTATGATGGCATTTGGCGAAAGGGCCTGTAAGGAGGTGATCAGCGTTAAAGGAGGTCGTAAGAGTGCCGCCCTCATCCAACAGGACGGGTGTCCTTAGAAGAAAGATGCCTGCCATTTCTAAGTTCTCTGCCCTTCCTCAGGTATCCCTGAGGAGGTATCCCTTCTTCCAGGAAGCCTTCTGTGATCCCCCTGAACTTGGTTGGAACTCCTTTTTTGGCATCTAGGGTACTATGCATTGATTTTGTGCCACAGGTAGCATGTTGCACTATAATAATCTGATAACAATTTGACGTCTACCTCCTTTCCTCCAGACATGACCCTCTCCAGGGCCAGGACCACTTCACCTCCATCTCAGCCTCCCCTAGGTGAAGCCAAGATCTGGCAATAAAAGTCCCTTCATGAATTGTCTGGGAGGAATTCCTAGAAGATTGCAATGGAAAGAAAGAAGATAGTTTAACATTTTTGAGAGACAAAGATCATGATTTTCTTTTCAACCACTTTAGTCAGGCATTGTCAGATGTTAGTCTGATGCTGAAGCTGGAAAAATCCAGGGAATGTTCTGGTGTAGCCCTCTTTATTTGGCTATAGAAGACACTAAATCCCGGAGAGGAAATGGGCATGGATGTTCATGGATACCCACTGTATCACACAAAGTCCCAGCAGGAAAGAGGAAGCATACTTAAGATAATTCAAGAGGATATATTTGTTTTTTACAAAAGCACTACTACCAAAGTAGGGCTGAAGTATAGGCGAACCAGCAGAGATAATATAATAACCTGAAGTGGAGCTGTTAACCATCCTAGGGATAGGATGACCAACTTATCCCCATTTTCCTGGGACTTCCAATTTATTTATTTATTTTTTTAGAGACAGGGTCTCTCTCTAACACCAAGGATGGAGTGCAGCAGCACAACCACAGTTCACTGTAGCCTCAGACTCCTAGGCTCAAGCAATCCTCCCACCTCAGCCTCCTGAGTAGCTGGGACTACAGGCACATGCCACCATGACCAGCTACTTATTATTTTTAAAAATTTTTTTGTAGAGATGGGGGTCTCACTTTTTTGTCCAGGCAATCTTGAACTACTGGCCTGAAGCAATCCTCCCACCTCAGTCTCCCAAGGTGCTGGGATTACAGATGTGAGCCACTATACCTGGCTGACTTCCCAGTTTTAAAACTCAAAGTCCTAGAGCCTGGGAATAATCTTAGTTCTAGCAAACCAAGAAATCTGATCACCCTACCTGGGGTTGAGGTAGGAAGGAATAAGGATGATTATTAAAACCTGAAAGGAAAGACAGTCCCCTTAAAGGAAGCAGTGATCTTCAGATAAGGCCACATTTAACCAAAGGACCTCACAGAGAGGAAATCAGAAGAAACAGAAACCTCTCCTTCCTCGTTCTAAACTCCTACCAAAGCTCCCCATAGGACCCCTCCCCCACACCCCTCCATGAGCCAAAGACCACCAGAAGCTTGCTCCACAGAGGACAGACAAGGGTGGAGGGTGCACCTGGAGCAGTAAACAGAGCACCCAGCCCAGACACAGACACATGGAAGAGTCTGGGCGAAGATGCCTAGTGTCCTGCCCAGCACAGACCTCACAAGTCATACTGCAGGTAACTAGGTGGAGTTACTCAAATCCTCCTCAAGATTCCCAAGCATTTCCAACAAAAAAGGGCTGGGAGAAAAGAGTGTTTTTAAGTTCTTCTGCTCACCTCTGGCTCCCAACTCTTCTCTACACCATACCTTGGCAACCCATGGGTGCTATCTTGGTCTGCAGCACAAAGGTCCAGATGTAAGATGCAGTTCCTTCCTCAAATTCCACACACAAAAAAATACACTCACAAAAGGCAATTTTTTGTGCTTATCAGATCATATCGGAGATTTGAAGGGAGACCAAAGAAGAGTTTGCATGACAAAGAATTTCAAATGGAACAAGACACCCATGTGCTTGGAAGTCCTCAGCCTCTCCACCACCCGAATGCTTCACGGGCTATCTCTTGCTCTATAGACCTCTCCCGATCCAAAGCACACACCACATCTTTATACCTCCCTTTCCTTCTCTCTCTCCTTTCATAGCCTCCTCCAACAGGACCAAAAATAAAATACCTCTTAGGCTGAGCAGTTTGCTGTTTCCTTCCGGGTTTCTGCAGGACCAGCTGACACCCAAGCCTTGGAGTCTCACCATTTTCCCCAAAAGGTATCCTAGAAGGCTTTGCCTACCAGAGCCAGCTCCCTCTCTGCAATGAATTCTGCTACCAGCTGTTAGTTGAGATGTTTTTCACCCCCTTTTGTACATTATTCCAGGGAAAGCAGCTGATTGTGGTGTAATCCTTTGAGAAGTTTATTAATCAACATGCATAAAAGCCTGTATCACTGGCTTTCCTGTCTCATGGAATTCAATTCTTCCTCTGAACATGTCACAGTGCATTACCCTGCTCAGAGTTAGCATATTTGAACATCTTGTAGTTGCTCAAGTAGCACAGCCATGGCATATTGAGCTCATCTTTCTCTTTCAAAGGCTGATTCCCGCAGCTTAGGCTCTCAGCTCTTTAAAATTACATTGAGATGAATCTTGCTGCATACAAGCTGTCAGTATAAATGTAATTTTGGTTTCCAAATCCTATAAGGTCCTATATCTTAAACACTTATATTCAAAACGCCATCTACACATCTGAGCCTTTTACCAACTTTACATTTGTCCTTAATTTAAGTGCAGTTGTGAACAAAAGGCCAAGTCCCTTCAAAAATCTTCCGAATGTTAGGAAGAGGCTTTACTTCAAATTCTGCTGGCCTTGATGTAGAAAACCAAAGGGAAGTGGATGAACCTGGCTGAGAGAGCTGGGGAACAGCTGCCTGTTTATGTTGTTTCTTTTGAAGATAATAAGAGAATGATCTCTATGGTACTGACTAACAGCTTGACTTTAAGGCAGAGAAGGATCTAATGGAGACTCTAGAGTTAAAGGGTGGGGGACAAATTAAATTATGTTATTTAAATCATAGATTATGGAACGTCAGAGCTTCTACATTGTTTTACCTTAATCCAAACTTAAATGTTATGTAGGGGAGGATCCAAGATGGCTGAACAGAAACAGCTCTGGATTGCAGTTCCCAGCACAAACACAGAGGGTGAGTGATCACCGCATTTCCAAATGAATTTTTACTGCCCACAGACCAGGAGATTCCCAGACAGAAAAGCACCATGAGTCTCCAGCGCAGCTGTTTCAGCCAGTGCAGCAGGTCTCCGCACAAAAACTCACACAAATCCAGGCACTATTTCAACTGGTGACTGGAACGCCTGGGAGACAGAGTTACCTGTTCAACTGAAAAAGAAGGGGCTGAAACATGAAGCCAGGTGATCTGGCTCGGCTGCTCCCACCCCCACAAAGACCACAAATCTGAAATGCTCTGGATTGAGAGTTTCACAGCAAGCACACTGGACCTGGGACAGTCCAGCTCTGTGGGGGGAAGGGCATCCGCCATTACTGAGGCAGTTCTAACTATAGTCCTATAAACAGAACTGCAAGGAAGTTCACACAGCAGCTGGGCAGAGCCCATGGCAGTTCAGCAACACCTCTGCTTGCAAACTGTGACTAGGCTACCTTCTTGCTGGGCAGGGCATCTCTGAAAAAAGGCAGCAGAATGACAGGAACTTATAAATAAAGCCCCACCTTCCAGGAACAGAGCACCTAGGAAAAAAAGGTGGTTATGAGTTCTGCTGCAGCAGACTTAAACATACCTGCCCAGCAACTCTGAATGGAACAATAGGGCTCACAGCTCAGCACTTGAGCTCCTATAAGAGACAGACTATCTCCTCAAGCAGCTCCCCAACCCTCATATAATCAAAGGGACATCTCATAAAGGAGAGCTCAGGCTGACATCTGGCAGGTATTCTTCTGGGACAAAGATAACAGAAGAAGAAACTGGCAGCAACCCTTACTGTTCTGCAGCCACTGCAAGTGATCCCCAGGCAAGCAGGGGCTGGAGTGGACCTCCAGCAGTCCTACAGCAGGTGGGCCTGACTGTTAGAAGGAAGACTAAGAAAAAGAAAGAATAACTTCATCAGCAACAAAAAGGATGTCCACTCAGAGACCCCATCTGAAAGTCACCAACCACAAAGACCACAGGTAGATAAATTCACAAATATGGTAAGAAACCAGTGCAAAAAGGATGAAAATACCCAAAACCAGAATGCATCTCCTCCTCCAAGGGATCACAACTCCTCACCAGAAAGGGAACAAGGCTGGATGGAGAATGAGTCTGATGAATTGACACAGACAGGCTTCAGAAGGTGGGTAATAACAAACTTCTCTGAGCTAAAAGAACATGTTCTAACCCAATGCAAAGAAACTAAGAACCTTGAAAAAAAAAAAAGGTTTGATGAAATGAGTAAAAAGAGATGAACAAAACCTCCAAGAAATATGGGATTACGTGAAAAGACCTAATGTGTTTAATAGGTGTACCTGAATGTAATGGAGAGAATGAATCCAAGTTGGAAAACACTCTTCAGGATATTATCCAGGAGAACTTCCCCAACCTAGCAAGGCAGGCCAACATTCAAGTCCAGGAAATACAGAGAACACCACAAAGATATTCCTCAAGAAGAGCAACCCCATGGCACATAATCGACAGATTCACCAGGGTTGAAATGAAGGCGAAAATGCTAAGGGCAGCCAGATAGAAAGGGCTAAGGGCAGCCAGAGCGAAAGGTCGAATTACCCACAAAGGGAAGCCCATCAGACTCACAGCTGATCTCTCAGCAGAAATCCTACAAGCCAGAAAAGAGTGGGGGACAATATTCAACATCCTTAAAGAAAGGAACTTTCAACCTAGAATTTCATATCCAGTAAAACTAAGCTTCATAAGTCAGGAGAAATAAAATCCTATTTTTTTTTTTTTTTTTTTTTTTTTTTTTTTTGAGACGGAGTCTCACTCTGTCACCCAGGCCAGAGGCAGTGGTGCAATCTTGGCTCACTACAACCTCCACCTTCCAGATTCAAGCGATTCACCTGTCTCAGCCTCACAAGTAGTTGGGACTGCAGGAATGCGCTACCACATCTGGCTAATTTCTGCATTTTTAGTAGAGGTGGGGTTTCACCATTCTGGCCAGGATGGTCTCAATCTCTTGACCTCATGATCTGCCCACCTTAGCCTCCCAAAATGCTGGGATTATAGGCATGAGCCACTGCACCCAGCCAATAAAATCCTTTATGAACAAGCAATTGCTGAGAGATTTCGTCACCACCAGGCCTGCTTTAGAAGGGCTCCTGAAAGAAGCACTAAACATAGAAAGGAACAACCAGTACCAACCACTCCAAAAATATATCAAATGGTAAAGAGCATTGACACAATGAAGAAATTGCATCAACTAATTGGCAAAACAACCAGCTAGCATCAAAATGGCAGGATCAAATTCACATATAACAATGTTAACCTTAAATGTAAATGGGCTAAATGCTCCAATCAAAAGACACAGACTGGCAAATTGGATAAAAAGTCAAAACCCATTGGTGTGCTATATCCAGGAAACCCATCACACATGCAAGGATACACATCGGCCCAAAATAGGGATGGAGGAATATTTACCAAGCAAATTTTGAGGGGAAAAAAAAAAAAACAACAGGAGTTGCAATCCTAGTCTTTGATAAAATAGACTTTAAACCAACAAAAATCAAAAGAGACAAACAAGAGCATTACATAATGGTAAAAGGATCAATGTAACAAGGAGAGCTAATGATTCTAAATATATACGCACCCAATACTGGAGCACCCAGATACATAAAGCAAGTTCTTAATGACCCACAAAGAGACTTAGACTACCAGATAATAATAGTGGGAGGCTTTAACACTCCACGGTCAATATTAGACAGATCAATGAGACAGAAAATTAACAAGGATATCCAGGACCTGAACTCAGACCTGGACCAAGCAAACCTAATAGACATCTTCAGAACTCTCCACCCCAAATCCACAGAATATACATTCTTCTCACCACCACATCACACTTACTCTAAAATTAACCATATAATTGGAAGTAAATCACTCCTCAGCAAATGCAAAGGAATGGAAATCAAAACAGTCTCTTAGACCATTCTGCAATCAAATTAGAACTCAGATTTCAGAAACTAACTCAGAACCGCACAAGTTCATGGAAACTGAACAACTGGCTCTTGAATGTTTACTGGATAAACAATGAAATGAAGTCATAAAGAAAGATGTTCTTCTAAACCAATGAGAATGAAGACACAACGTACTAGAATCTCTAGGAAACAAAGCAGTGTCTAGAGGAAAATTTATAGCAATAAATGCCCACATGAGAAGCAAGGAAAGATCTAAAATCAACACCCTATTGTCAAAATTGAAAGAACAAAGAACCAAGATAAGAAAAAAGTCAAAAGCTAGCAGAAGACAAGAAATAACTAAGATCAGAGCAGAACTGAAGGAGATAGAGACACAAAAAACCCTTCAAAAAAATCAATAAATCCAGGAGCTGGTTTTTTGAAAAGATCAACAAAAGAGACTACTAGCCAGTTTAATAAAAAAGAAAAGAGAGAAAAATCAAATAGATGCAATAAAAAACGACAAAGCAGATATCACCACAGATTCCACAGAAATACAAACCACCATCAGAGATTACTACAAACAACTCTATACACATAAACCAGCAAACCTGGAAGAAATTGATAAATTCGTGGACATTTACGCCCTCTCAAGCCTAAACCAGGAGGAAGAAGTAGAAACCCTGAATAGACCAATAACAAGGGCTGAAGTTGAGGCAGCAATTAATAGCCTACCAACCAAAAAAAGTCTAGGTCCAGATGGGTTCACAGCCGAATTCTACCAGACATACAAAGAGGAGATGGTACCACTCTTTCTGAAACTATTCCAAACAATACAAAAACAGGGAATCCTTCCCCAATCATTTTATGAGACCAACATCATCCTGTTACCAAACCCAGCAGAGACTCAACAAAAAAAGAAAACTTCAGGCCAATATCCATGATGAACATAGATGCAAAAATTTTCAATAAAATACTGGCAAACTGACTGCAACAGCACATCAAAAAGCATCATGATCAAGTAGGCTTCATCCCGGGAATGCAAGGCTAGTTCAACATACACAAGTCTATAAATGTAATTCACCACATAAACAGAATGAAAGACAAAAACCACATGATTATTTCAATAGAGAGAAGACCTTCGGCAAAATTCAACAGCCATTTATGCTAAAAACTCTCAATAAACTAGGTATCAATGGAACGTATCTCAAAATAATAAAAGCTATTTACGACAAACCAACAGCCAATACCATACTGCATGGGTAAAAGCTGGAAGTATTCCCTTTGAAATCTGGCACTAGACAAGGATGCTCTCTCTCACCACTCCTATTCAATGTAGTATTGGAAGTTCCAGTCAGAACAATCAGGAAAGAAAAAGAAATAAAGGGTATTCAATTAGGAAAGGAGGAAGTCAAATTGTCTCTATTTGCAGACATCATGATTGTATATTTAGAAGACCCCATCATCTCAGCCCAAAATCTCCTTAAACTGATAAGCAACTTCAGCAAAGTCTCAGGATACAAAATCAATGTGCAAAAATCACAAGCATTTTTATAAATAAATAACAGATTAAAAGAAAGCCAAATCAAGAGCAAACTCCCATTCACAATTGCTACAAAGAGAATAAAATTCTTAGGAATACAGGATGTAAAGGACCTCTTCAAGGAGAACTAAAAACCACTGCTCAAGGAAGTAAAAGAGGACACAAACTGATGGAGAAACACTCCATACTCATGGTTAGGACGAATCAGTATCATGAAAATCGCCATACTGCCCAAAGTAATTTACAGATTCAATGCTATCCCCAATAAGCTACCAATGACTTTCTTCACAGAACTGGAGAAAACCACCTTAAACTTCATATGGAACCAAAAGAGAGCCCGCATAGCCAAGTCAATTCTAAGCAAAAAGAACCAAGCTGGAGGCATCACGCAACCTGACTTCAAAGTATACTACAAGGCTACAGTAATCAAAACAGCATTGTACAGGTACCAAAACAGAGATATAGACCAACGGAACAAAATAGAGGCCTCAGAGGCAACGTCACACATCTACAACCATCTGATCTTTGACAAACCTGACAAAAACAAGCAATGGGGAAAGGATTCCCTGTTTAATAAATGGCGTTGGCAAAACTGGCTAGCCATATGCAGAAAGCAGAAACTGGACCCCTTCCTGACACCTTACACTAAAATTCACTCCAGATGGATTAGAGACTTAAACATAAGACCTAACACCATAAAAACTCTAGAAGAAAACCTAGGCAAAACCATTCAGGACATAGGCCTAGGGAAGGACTTCATGACCAAAATGCCAAAAGCATTGGCAACAAAAGCCAAAATAGACAAATGGGATCTGATGAATCTCCGGACCTTCTGCACGGCAAAATAAACAATCATTAGAATGAACCAGCAACCAACAGAATGGGAAAAAATTTTGCAGTTTACCCATCTGACAAAGGACTTACATCCAAAATCTACAAAGAACTAAAACAGATTTACAAGAAAACAAACAAACAAACCTGTTCAAAAGTGGGCAAAGGATATGAACAGACACTTTTCAAAAGAAGACATATATAAGGCCAACAAACATATGAAAAAATGCTCATCATCACTGGTCATTAGAGAAATGCAAATCAAAACCACATTGAGATACCATCTCACACCAGTTAGAATGTCAATCATTAAAAAGTCTGGAGACAACAGATGCTGGAGAGGTTGTGGAGAAACAGGAACACTTTTACACTGTTGGTGGGAGTGTAAATTAGTTCAAGCATTGTGGAAGACAGTGTGGTGATTCCTCAAGGACCTCGAAATAGAAATTTCATTTGATCCAGCAATCTCATTACTGGGTATGTAGCCAAAGGATTATAAATTGTTCTATTATAAGGACACGTGCACACAAATGTTCATTGCAGCGCTGTTTACAGTAGGAAAGACTTGAAACCAACCCAAATGTCCATTGATGATAGGCTGGACAGGGAAAATGTGGCACATATGCAACCTGGAATACTATGCAGCCATAAAAATCGATGAGTTCGTGTCCTTTGTAGGGACATGGATGAACCTGGAAACCATCGTTCTCAGCAAACTGACACAAGAACAGAAAATCAAACACTGCATGTTCTCACTCATAGGCGAGTATTGAACAATGAGAACACATGGACACCGGGAAAGGGGAGCATCACACTCTGAGGTCTGTGGGGGCAGACTAAGGGAGGGACAGTGGGGTGTAGGGAGTTGGGGAGGGATAGTATGGGAAAAAATGCCAGATATAGGTAATGGGGATGGAGGCAGCAAACCATATTGCCATGTATGTAACTATGCAACAATTCTGCATGTTCTTTACATGTACCCCAGAACCTAAAATGCAATTTAAAAAATATACATTTAAATAAACAACAAAAGACCAAAAATGTTATGTAGATATTTGCATCTCAGGACGTACTCTTTTGCTTGTACTGTTTTATTTGCTGGATTTGGTAAATTTTAACGATTCTTATGTATTAAGCATAATTTGAAATTATATCTCTTCATAATCTATTATCTATAAATCTTTTTGTTCATTTGTAGAAGTACTTTGTAAGTTTCTCTCGAGGAGAGACCATTCTCTCCTGGTTGCAAGATGGCTGCCACACTGTCAGCCATCTCACATGGCCATAGTCAAAAGTAGGAAACAGGTGAGTAGTCAGGGCAGTTAGAGAGCAATATCCTTGTATGCTTTTTTCATCAATGAGAAAAAAATATTTCCCAGAACCTCCCCAAACCCAGTAAACTTCCTTTTTCATCTCCTTGGTCTGAACTAGGTCACATAAAAATGTCTAATTTTGAGAGTGTCTGGGAAAGCTGGTAATTTTATCAGCCTGTATAGTGGCAGGCAGACAAAGGAGGAGGTCGTTAGGCAAAACCGGGATAGTGGCTGATCCTTAAAACCTCATGTGATCAAACAAGACCATTTATGGGAAAATTATCTAGAGCTACTGTATTTAAACCCACATCAGAGGCTCATGACTCTCTAATAATATATCAAACCGAGAACTATCCTGCATAATTTAAGTGGTGCCTATAAGGAAAGCCTTCCTATAAGGAAATAATTCAGAAAACAGAATATAGGAGAAGATTTCAAAGAGCTTAATGTTGTCAACCAAATGATATCCTAGGCCTTCCAGGATCCAGGATGCTACTTACTAATAAGTCATAAGTAGAAGAGTAAGAAGCAGTTCTTTCACTAAATCATAACATGCCCTGAATTAAGAATAGAGTGTCCTGATGAATTTAAATGGGAAAACAAACTGATAAAGGTCTGGGAATCTCTCTTTCCAGTTCTCTCACCACCCTCCCAGTGGCTACTCCTGAGTTCACTCCCTGAGCACAAGCCCAGCAGCCTTTTATGCATAAAGCAGAATTAGTCAATGCAGCAGAAATTAAGCTACACCTTAACAATAAGCATTTGGTGACTCGTGGAGGCACGCTTCATGAGAGAAATGTCAGGGACTTGGCAGATACAAATGTCTGAAAGAAAATATTCCAATAGAATGTACTGAAACACACAAAATCCAAGCCACAAGCCAAGCTTTCTGGAGGAATCCAAGCATATCCAGGGTTTTCTGGGAAAATCAGACAGATTAAAAATATATATAATACTTAAAATAGAATTCCAAATTAATGTCTCTTCATTTCTGTATGGAAAGGATGTATCTGGGGTTAAAGCTACCATGCTAAGCAAATTTAGATTTGGTATTCATTAAATCCTTTTTAACTGAAGGTGGTAAACTTTTTTTTCCTACCAACATATATCCGTCAGTTCTCTACTTGCTCATCCTGATCAGAGGTAAATCCAAACAAATTCAAGTGTATAATATTTTCTCCTGCAGTTTAACAGGCACATACACTTGCTGTGCAGTTAGCTAATAGGCACTGAATCAGAGAAGTCACCTTTTAACTCTTCTTTGCTGCCTTTTCTGGACACTTGAGGGAATATACGAAATAGAGGTCGAAAGCTAAGTGTATACAAGGGAACTTCCTTAGAAGCGGAGCAAGCAAAGGAAAGGTCCTTGTGGAAGAGACAGTGCAAGGATCCCCCCAGGGCAGGAGATGTCACAATTAGGCCAGCCCACAGACCCCAGGAGACTCTGCACAGAGTGCATGCCATCAAGAGCCTCCAGATACCCTTGAACTCAGCTCTGCTGTGAAACTGTGACAGAGGGACTGTCCAGAACTCAGTCCAAGCTGAAAAGAGACTCTAAACTGCTGTTCTCAACCAGAGACATTTTCCCCACGTAGGGGATATTAGGCAATATCTGGAGACATTTTTGCTTGCTACAACTGAAGGAAGTAGTGCTTCTGGCCTCTAGTTAGTAGAAGCCAGCGATGCTGTTAAACATCATACATTGCAAGATGCCATCTTTAAAAAAAAATTAACTAGCCCGATGTCAAGAGTGCCCAAATTGAGAAGCCCCGCCTAAACTGTGAGACAGGAAAGCCAAGGTTGGGAAAGAGGAAGAGCTGCATCTTACGCGTATCTTTATCAACAGCACTCAGTACTTTATACTGAGAGCAGTAAACCCATTGTAAATCTGGGTCTACTGTTAACACATTCATAAGCTTTGAACCTGATCAAATCGCTTTGTCTTATTCCACTTTAACTTTCTCATCTGTAATTTGGGAATGATAACAATATCTAACTAATACAGGTTGAGCATACTGCAATACAAAACTGCCTGTGACTGGGTAATTTATAAAGGAAAGAGGTTTAACTGACTCAGTTCAGTGTGGCTGGGGAGGCCTCAGGAAACTTACAATCATGGTAGAAGGGGAAGCAAGGCATCTTCTTCACAAGGCAGCAGGAAAGAGAAGAGTACAAGCAGAGGAAATGCCAGACATTTATAAAACCATCAGATCTCATTATCATGAGACTCATTATCATGAGACGAGCATGGGTGAAACCACTCCCTTGATCCAATTACCTCTACCTTGTCCTGCCCTTGATACGTGGGGATTATGGGGATTACAACTCAAGATGAAATTTTTGGGTGGGGACACAGCCAAACCATATCAAGCCCAAATCCAAAATGTTCAAAAATTCAAAACATTTTGAGCACTGACATGGCTGAGATGCTCATTGAAGCATTTCAGATTTTGAAGTTTTGGATTAGGGATGCTCAATCTTAAGTATAGAGTAGAGCTATCATGGCCAGATAGGTCAGCGAGAACCAGCCCTAAAAATCAAGGCTGGAGGGAGGGCAGCAGGGCTTCCTGAACAGTACCTTCCCACCTCATAGCTTCTCCCCATCGTATGTGCCAAAGTGCCAGCATACATTTGACATTGCCACTGTTTCCTTGTGTATTTAAGAGGTGATCCATTAGTTTTATGCCCCTACATTCACTTGACAGATGCTTTTCCATGTTTTCCCTCACTGTTCAATTCCATTCATGCCTCTGTGGGTTGCTGCCTGCAACTCTTATACCACAGTCTTCCCTCAATATATCCCATTATTAGCATGTCAGACTCCGCCAGAAAACACTCAGAGAGCCACCCCTCTGTATATTCCCAAGCCTACCATGAACATAAGGAGGGGTGTGTATCAGGTTTGTATGTGAACGAAACTCAGCCAGAAAATACTTAGGGAAAGACTATACTTTCAGGTGTCATTTCTATAGTTTGTTACCAGAAAATATTTAGGGAGAGCCACCCCTCTTCTTTACATTCCCAACCCTACCATGAACACAAGTGTGTGGGTATGTGTGTGTGGTTTGTATGTGAACAAAAGAAACTTTATTGGGGGATTGAAACTAGTGAGATTACAATGAAACAAATGAAATCTAAAACCTGATGCAGAATACCCCATGCAGTACTTTGCCTCATAGGAGTGCACCATCTTCTAATCTTTCCTCAGTGCTCAAGATGCACTCTTCATTTTCTCCAAGACAGACATTATGATGAACTGAACATTGGTGCCCTCCAAAAATTCGTATGTTGAAGGCCTAACCCCCAATGTGATGATATTTGGCAGTGGGGCCTTTGGAAAATAATCCATGAGGGTGGAGACCTCATAGGATTAGTGCCCTTTAAGAAGAGACATGGGAAAGAGTCTCTCTCTCTCTCTCTCTCTCTCTCTCTCTCTCTCTGTGTGTGTGTGTGTGTGTGTGTGTGTGTGTGTGTGAAAATACAGCAAGAAAGCTGCCATCTGTAAACGAGAACCTAACCACGCTGGCACTCTTAGACTTCCAGCTTCCAGAACCATGGGAAATAAATGTTTATTGTTGAAGCCACACAATTTATGATATTTTGTTATAGCAGACCAAGCTAACTAAACAGACCAGTTCTTTATTTCTCCCCAGTGTAAATCACTACCCTACTCTACAAACAGGGGCCGGATTTACATTGGAATCCAACCTCTTCCTCTCACTAAAATAATTTCAAAGTCTGAACTGTTCAAACTAGGAGATCCACACAAGACCTCCACACAGCAGGGAAGACCTGTGAGGCAGGTACCCTTTAATGTCATGAGTTGGTGGGGCACAATGTGATATCTAGTCCTCTTCCAAGTCTCCCTGTCATTCATTCCATGTCATTATCTCTTGAACCCACTCTAGATTTCCACCGCTCATTTCTGAACTCCCTGTGCTATGGCCATCAAGGACCTCCACTTTACCAAATCCAATGGCCAGGTTTTCAGTCTTGATTTTACTGGATCTGTCAGCATTATTTGATTCCGTTCATCACCACCTTCTTAAAACATGTTCTTCACTTGGCTCCAGGGACATCACACCCATTGGTATTACTCACGTCTAAACTGACTTCTCCACGCCATTGCTGGTTCTACCTCACCTACCGAGCCTCTCAACTTTGGAGTGCCCCAGGGCTTAGTCAGAAGATCTTTTTTTCTGCCTACATCCATTTTTAAGTAAGCTCATCAGCCTCAAGACTTGAGTACCAATCTATGATTCCTAAACATTTTTCTTCAGTCTAGACCTCTCCTATGAAATGCAGATCCTACTTTGCCATTTGAAGATCTGGCTGACCTCTCAAACATGTTTAAAACTGAATTCCTGATTACCCTTCAATAGTAACTCCAGCCTTCCAATTGCTCAGACCAAAAATCTAGAAGTCATCTGTGACTCTCTTTCTCTCACATCCCACATTCAATTGTTCAGTGAATATATCTAGAATCAAACCTCTTCTTTCCCCCTCTTTGTAACTTGATCCAAGCTACCATTGTTTTTCTCCTGGATTACTGCAAGAGATTCCAAACGGCCTCCCTAGTTATTTCCAACACGTATGCCACAATGTTTCTACTACAAAATCAGACCTTATCACTCCTATGCTAGAATCCCTACAATGTTCCCCCATTCAACTCAATAAAACTTAGTCCATAAATCCTCTAAAGGACCATAAGCCTGAATGCTCTGTTCCTATTTGGCCTCATCTCTTACTTTTCTCCCCAGTTTCACTCTTTTCCAGCCCCTCTGGCATCCTTGCCTTTCCTGGTAATTTCCTACCTAGAACACTCCTACCTCTGACATCTAAAAGGCTTAGCACTCAAACTATCACCTCACAATTCTACTTAAAATTGAAACCTCTTCCAACCCACACTCTCTTTTGCCTCTTTCTGCTTTCTCTCCATAGTAATCCTTTGCATCTGACATATTACTTATGTTAATTATTGCTTTGAACTCTTTTCCCTCTCTGGAATGAAAAAGCTCCATGATGGTAACCTCCATGATATCTTTCTTTTGTTCACTATTTTATTCTCAGCAACTACATCTGTGTTGGACACATTGTATGCACTTAGTAAATATTTATTGAATGAATAAATGGACATTAGAACACACATACATATCTCTCAATGACAACAATTCTTGGAGAGACAGTCAAATTTTTTCTTCATTTTTAAAGGTATTTTTACAATACTTCAGTCTGATTATTCTATTTTTAATTTTTAATTTTTTTTTTTGAGATGGAGTCTCACTCTATAGCCCAGGCTGGAGTACAGTGGCCCAATCTTGGATAACTTCAACCTCCGTCTCCTGGATTTGTGCAATTCTCCTGCCTCAGCCTCCTGAGTAGCTGGGATTACAGGCATGTGCCACCACACCTGGCTAATGTTTTGTATTTAGTAGATACAGGGTTTCACCATGTTGGTCAGGCTGGTCTTAAATTCTTGACCTCAAGTGATCCACCTGTCTCAGCCTCCCAAAGTGCTGGGATTATAGGCATGAGCCACTGTGAATTTTTTTAGAGACACAGTCTTTCTCTGTTGCCAAGGCAGGAGTACAATGGCATGATCATAGCTCACTGGAGCCTCAAAATCCTAGGTTTAAGAGATCCTTCTTCTTCAGCCTCCCAAGTAGCTGGGACTATAGGCATGCACCACCATATCTAGCTAATTAAAAAGCAAATATTTACAGAGATGGGTTTTTGCTATGTTGCCCAAGCTGGTCTTAAACTCCTGGTCTCAAATGATCCTCCCACCTCTGCCCTTCAAAGTGCTGGAATTACTGTGGTGATATTATGTATCAATTAAAAACCTGAGTTTTTAATTGATACATAACATTAGTGTGTATTTATAGGGTACATATGATACTTTGCTACATGCATAGAATGTAATAATCAAGTCAGGGTATTTAGGACATCTGTCACCTCGAGCATGTATTATTATTATTATTATTATTTTGGTTGCCCAGGCTAGAGCGCAGTGGCACGATTTCGGCTCACTGCAACCTCCGCCTCCTGGGTGCAAGTGATTCTCCTACTTCAGCCTCCCAAGTAGCTGGAATTACAGGCACCCACCACCGTGCCCAGCTAACTTTTGTTTTAGTGGAAACAAGGTTTCACCATCTTAGCCAGGCTGGTCTCAAACTCCTGACCTCATGATCCACCCACCTCGGCCTACCAAAGTGTTGTAATTACAGGTGTGAGCCACCATGCCCGGCCAAGCATGTATTATTTCTATGTGTTGGGGACATTTCAAGATCTCTTCCAGCTATTTTGAAATATATAATACCAAGAAAAGGAAAATTGTTCATTAATGTAACCTAATTTGTATAGCTTCTCTATCTGGGCATGGATACCTCCATTTAACACTGATTTTCAGAGCAGCTTCTGTTTCCCTTTCCCAGTTCCATACAATGCCCAGGAACCTGCAGATACATAGAAAACAGGTCCCATTATAATGCCTACCCAACAGAAACTTCACTCTCTGCTGGGTTCATTTGTAGGAACATGGAAAAATATAAATGTCTCTTGTTCAAATTTTTCTTTACTTTGAACAGATCAAATTCTTTAGCAGAGTATTCTCTTAAATGGTTTCCAATCTTTCCATCAGCTGAAGGGCTGTAGAGTAAGAATTTATTTATTTATTTATTTTTTTGGGGTGGGGGAGACAGAGTTTCGCTCTTGTTACCCAGGCTGGAGTGCAATGGCGCGATCTCAGCTCACCGCAACCTCTGCCTCCTGGGTTCAAGCAATTCTCCTGCCTCCGCCTCCTGAGTAGCTGGGATTACAGGCACACACCACCATGCCCAGCTAATTTTTTGTATTTTTAGTAGAGACGGGGTTTCACCTTGTCGACCAGGATGGTCGCGATCTCTCGACCTCGTGATCCACCCGCCTCAGCCTCCCAAAGTGCTGGGATTACAGGCTTGAGCCACCATGCCCGGCTAAGAATTTATTTTTAGGCTATCCAGAGAAAATATTCAAGGTGTTGGGACTGAAGGAGAGCTCTTCTAGATGTTTATAATTTGGCTACAGCTCTGCTTAGAGGAATGTATTTTAAACATTAAGAGACCTTAACAGACCTTAAGAGACCACCTACTTCAATCCAAACAGGTAAAGGAAGCACATGTCCTGAAGGCCTGTATGGTTATTCAGAGCTGGGGATCAAAGTCCGTAATCTCTCTGAGCCTCTGTTTATTCAACTGCAAAGCTGAAATAGTAATACTATTTTAGTACCTGCCAGGATTAGAGATGGCTCCCTCTGTAGACTGAGCCTTACCTTACTTCTCTGAATTGCAGACAGAAGGAAGTTGCAGAACTCCAGAAACCAGAGATCAGTAAAGGGAGTTTTCTCTCCCTCTATTCCCCATCCATGAAAATGCTATAAAAAAATTCAGGTATCATTCTCCCTGCTCCCAGCTCTCTGCCAAAGTTGAAATATTTTGCTGTCCAGCAGTCCCAGGCCTTTGAACTGGAACAGCTTGCTTGGTCAGAGAGAAGGACCCAGAGGAGTTTGCCTACAACCCTCAGAAACCACAGACATAAACTGGCAACTACTTCAAAGGCAGAGGATGTTCTTGCTTTTTTAGAGAATTCCCAAGTGGAAACAATGGACCAAAGGAGACAGTCAGTCATATTTCTCTTTCTTCATAGACACACACACACACACACACACACACACACACACACACATATATACAGACATTCATACATATATTTGTTGTTTTGTTCTTTAATAGAAACATTAGAAAGCAAGCTAGCACACTTTTAGACAGACAGAATCTTCCCAGGAAATTTGCAAGCATTGCATGTTCTTTTTCCTTTTTAAATATGTATGGTCTATCTTCTGGGAAAGGGCACACAGATCTTTATAGTACCTTTATTAAGAAAAGCAGCAATCATTACAGCCTTGTTAATTCTGCTTTCTACCAAATATATATATTTATTTTACATGCTGAGTATATGTGGTGGGGGTGGAGGAAAGGAGGCGCTTAAAGCCTATAATGAAGATTTCATTGTGGGAGATAAATAATAATTACAGATTTCATAGTGATACAAGATTCTAGTGAAATCAGTATATAAACGTGCAGCACAGTGTCTAAGTATTCTGTACTTAATAAATGCTAGTTCCTTCTGTCCTTTGTATTTTTTATCAAAATGATAGCTGGTGAAGTTTAATTCTTCAACAGTTTCCTGATATCTCTTATTGCCTCTGAGAAAAAAAAAAAGGCACAAACACAAGAATGCCCTTTATTTAAGCAGACAGAAAGAATGGGATAAGGCAAGTGCTGGTGGAGACAAGATTTTTCCCCTCCCTGAACTGGTTTCAGTACATGCACATGATGGCATGTGGACAAGTTAGAGAGGGTCAGAAGCTATTGAGTTATTTTTGTAGACATAGAAATGATTAAATTATATTACACTTCATTAACGGGAAACAACAAAATGAATCATGGTATATTCCATACCATGAAATACCAAGCAGATATTACCAATAATGAAATAGATCTCTACATAGAAATTTAATCCTATTTTTACATATACAGATATAATATATAATCATATCTATATGTAGAAAATATAATCATATAAGCACAGAGGCATGTAAAATATATGTGATATATCTAATCTATATACTAGATATATTTTTGGTATATTAATTAGATACATCATATATATTTTATATGCCTCTGTGCTTATTTGTGCATATATGTATATAATTATGTGCTTATATAAGAAGTTTATGTATCTGAAAAAACACAATTCAAACAGTTATGTATGAAATGTTTGATGAGGAGAAAAGGGATTTTCATTTTTTTATGCCGTACATGTAGCACAAACCTTTAATTCTCATTGACTATCCATATACTTTTGCAATTTCCCATTTTCCCACACAGTTAGGTGGGATCACATAACTGGTTTCAGCCCATGACATGTAAGCAGAAGTGACATACATCACTTTCTCTCTGGGATACTTGAAGTTGTAAGTGTCCCTCAAGCAATCTCCCTACTACAAAAAAGCAGCAGCCTGGATCACTGTTACCCACAGAAGATAGCTTCCCAGGTGTATGCCCAACGTGACCTAAAAATGTGTGAGTGTGCATATGTGCGTGTGGGAGGGGATTCTTGTGTAAAGGCCCTGAGAGATGGAAGTTCGTTAATGTAGTAGTAGTAGTTGTCTATTGGAGGGTAACAAATTACTCCCCCAGCCCCCACCCCTAAAGCTTAGCAGCTAGAAGCAACCGATACGTATTATTTCACAGGCCAGGAATCCAGGAAGAGTTCTGGCTCAGAAGCCCTCATGCAGCTACCATTAGAGTGTTGCCCAAGGCAGCAGACATCTCAAGGCTCTACTGTGGCTGGAGAATCTGCTTCTAACCCCACCCACATGGCTGTTGGTCTCAGCTCCTTGGTAGCTGTTGGCTAAAAACATGTATGACCTCTCCATAGGGTTGCTCATGACAAGGCAGCTTACTTCCCCAGAGAGAGACTTGAGGATAAAAGAGAGAGGGGCATAGAGAGAGGGAACAAGTGTAAGCCACAGTCTTTTTGTAACCTCATCTTAGAAGTGACATTTATTCTGTTGATTAGAAGCAAGTCACTAAATCCAGCCCACATTCAAGGGGATGGGAAATGCACAAAGGCATGAATAGCAGGAGCTGGATTCCCAGGGACCATCCTTGCAGCTGACTACCACAGGCAGCATAACCTAGCCTACCACAAACAATGTAATATTCTTCTCTGTTTAAACATTTTTATAGCAAGCATGCATTATTTTTATAATATAAAAACTAGGCACTAAAACCTTATATAGCATGTTTTTTTTTTAAGAAAACTACCTAATTAGAATCTCAGAAGTTCTTCCCCCACCCAAAGATTGTTACCTAAGGTGATAAACAACTAGTAAAATTACCCATTTTGTCTCTACTCAAAGTAACTTATTACTCTCGAGTTCTTAAATGCACATCTTGAAAGTGACTTATTTTATCTCTGCTTCATTTGTGCTTTTGTCACACTAAAGACACTTCGTTTGCTAGAATCTAAACTACTAGGAGGTCTCCTGAGCATTTTCTGCAGAAAAATACTTTCCTCTCCATTTCCTTAGTGTTAATTGTACAGAGCAGCAACCTTTGAAGTGAGAATACAAAGTGA
This sequence comes from Saimiri boliviensis, assembly GCF_048565385.1. Lineage (NCBI taxonomy): Eukaryota > Metazoa > Chordata > Mammalia > Primates > Cebidae > Saimiri > Saimiri boliviensis. The sequence goes on along the minus strand of NC_133463.1, from coordinate 54,736,483 downwards.
ACCAGACAGCAGCTCCCTTTTAAACCTAGGTCCCCAAAGTTGACATCGAGCTTTGAAGACGCTGCCTTTTATTAATTAGCTAAAGATTTGCTCGAAGTTGCTGCTGTACAACCACCTCACTGTTTACCTTCATCTTCACTGGAGCTTTTCAATATTCTAACATAATCAGGCAACTGGGAGATGAGCTCACCAAGCCAGCAGGATTTGGGTCAGCCTTACAGGATAATCATACATCTCAGATGTCTTTCTTGAAGAATCTGAAAAGGAAGAAGATAAAAGTGAACATGAATAGTAAACACCTTTAAAAAGGGGGGGTAAAGACCAAAACTTCTCGGGGTTTTCTCTGTATTTGGAAGGAGAGGACTAAACAAGCAAAAGCCCAGAGGTATCTTTAGTGGGAAAAATACCAAGGTAAAAATGAAGTGATACAGGAGACAGAATCTAGAAGATAGGAAATAAGATCAAATAGAATAGGGAATGTCAGGAAGATTGCCATTGATGGTGTAGTAGGTTTCAGCTTTCTAAATAGTAGACATCACATTCCACACCATATTGAGAGTGAACGTGCTTTGACTGCCTGTACCCTTTTTAAGAGCTAGGTAGGATTCAAGTGAATCTAACAGCATGATAAAGTTGGCAAGTGATTTTAAATCATTTTTAATAGTTGCAGTTTGCAAAATAATGGGTCCCATGGGAAGACAGTGAGTAGTTTTCACCACAGCTGGGTAGTCCCCATAACTTCCTTCAATTTTCCTTTAAAAATCCACATCAGCAATGTAATTGTCTGCCTCACTGTTTCCCTTCCACCCCGATGAAAGACAGAGTGCATTGAAGGGAATAATAATGTGACATTCGATGAAGTGTTCTCAAGCAAAGCCCTGGGCTGGCTGGAAAGTGGGGGTGGGATCCAGAGATGAAAGGGATACCACTTCTGGATGGGAGCATCACCTCCTCACAAGGCAGACCACCCTATCACTGGATGCCTCTGATTCTTGGAAATAAACCCAAATCTAGTCCTTTGATTTCTTTTTGGTGGAGGGACTCTGTTTCCCTCTCTGAAAATGCACAGGATTTCAACCTGCCACCCCACCTCTACCCATACCTCTTACAGTCCTGGGTATCACACAGCCAGAGCAATTTGGAGGAGACCACTCTGGGACAAAGAGAAAGAAGATGCATAATGACACACTTTGTCATCATCCTTCTTTCAGAGTATTTTGGCTCATGTTTATTTTACATGTTGGCTTTCACTCAGGTTTCATTTGAAAGAGCTTGGAGACAGGAAAAGAAAAACTTCTTTTTAAAGAAATTGATAAACGATCCCAAAGATTAGCAGTAGCTTTAAAAAAAAAAAATCTTCTAGAGTTGGAAATTCTCTTAGGCATGAAATATGGGGGAAATACTAAAACTGGTAACAGATTCATATTCAGAAAATTGCCCAGGACCTTCCAAGAGACCGTAAAAGTGCTTTACCTCAGCTTTCCTCATTGGACTTGTCTCTCTCAGGTCTACTAGTCTAAGAGTCTATCAGTGGATAAGGATTTGCTGTTAGTTAGAATTAAGTATAGCTGCACATGGCAGAAAATCTATCCCAAAACTTGGAAGCATGGTGGCTCCACAGAGTCATTGGGGTTCCATGTGCCTCCCAGCTGTCTCTAGGGTCTGGACTACATCATCACTACCCACAAAATCAAATAGAGATTTAGAACCAAATCTGGATTTCCAGGCAGCAAAGGAGACAAAGGAAGAGAAGATACACACACACAGTCCTTTAATGAGGTTTCCAGAAATGCCTGTATCAGTTAACTCTTCACAAATAATGCTGTGTTAAAGTATTCTTATGCCTGTGGCTCTGATCTAGTCTGGGCTCAGCAGGGTGGCTCTGCTTCAGGCTGCTAATCTGACCAGCCTTGGCACCACGCTGTGATTTGGACTTCGGTCTGCCTTATGTGTCTTCACTCTATTGCCCAGGCTAATAAACTCAACAACTTCTAGAAACATGTTCTTTCCATGGAAAAGTTCAAATGCTCCCAGAAAGACAAACAAAAATGTGCAATGCCTCTTAGGGTATAAGGTTTGAATTAGCAAAAAGTCCCTTCTACCTACATGCCATTGCCAAAAGAAAGTCACATCGTCAAGTTCAGTATCAATCACATGGAAAGTATACTCTTTCTATGAAAGTTGAAGGTGAGGAATGAATATTTTTTGAATCATAATATATTACACCATCGTCACCAGGGTTCCCCAAGACTTGTACATTTGGTGATTCACTAGAAGGACTCACCAGATGCAGAAATCATTACATTCCAGTTATGGTTTATTACAGTGAAAGGATACAAAGCAAATTCAACAAAGGAAAAATACATGGGGTGAAGTCCAGAGGAAACCAAGGGCAAACTTCCAAGAGTCTCTCACAGTGGAGTCACTCAGAAAGCACTTATTTCTCCCAGCAACAAGATGCGAGAACCTATTCTGTGCAGGGGTCTGTCAGGGAAGCTTGTCTGAGTCTACTGCTTTTATCAGGTGTCAGTCACACAGGTATATAGTTTCTATATGACTAACCACAGTCACTGGAGTCCCAGACCCCAAGAAGGAAAGCAGGTATCCATCATAAATCACATTGTTGGCACAAACTATCCAGATAAATGGGTATAATGTGATTCATGCAAAGCACTCATCAGTTAAAACATTCTAAGAGCTCAATTCTGAGGAGTCAGCCAAGGGCCAGTCATGAAACAGGCCCTTAGAAAATTGCAAGATTTGCAACTTGAGGCGGCTAACACTTTCCTGTACACTACTCTATATCCTTTCCTCTGATAGAGAGTAAAATGTCATCACACTGACCACACCTAGGAGCAGGGGAGTCTGGGCAGGGTAATTTTTTTTCTAGGTGAATACATATCAAGCTAAGAAACTGTTTTACTCTTAAAAAAAAAAAGTTGAGAAGAGATTATGGGGTGCCACACTGGGCATTTGAGACGAATTGGAAAAGTGAGAATAAGACAGATCAGTTAGGGAACTATTACTACTTGACCACTGATGAAAATATTTTACCTCAACCAAGATGCCATCAATTACAAGACACATCATTATCTAAATACTGCTAGAAAAGGGGGGATACTGCTGCCAGTTAAACAATGGCAATGCTTTCATTTCACATACTTACAAGTATGAAACTCATCAACAAAGCTCAATGAATTTCCACACCCACGTAAACAGCACCCTGGATTAAGAACTAGAGCATTGTCAGAACCCTAGAAGGCCTGCTGTCGATTACTACCATCCTCCAAAAGTAACCATCATCCTGGCTTCTAACAACACAGACTTTTTCCTAGTTTTGAATTTTATATACATGAACTATACATCATGTATTCTTTTCAGTCTGGCTTTGTTCAACATTATGTTGATGATATTCACCATTACATGCTGTTAGAACATATTTGTTCTCATTGCTGTATAATATCCCATTATATGAATATACATAATGTAATGATCCATCACATTGACAGGCATTGGCTATTTATATTTTGAAGGTTTTACAAATAATGCTGCTATCAACATTCTTGTTCTTTTATTTAACTGAGTATATACATTTCTACTGGGTACATACATATCTAGAAGGAGAATTACTGGATCAGAGTAGATACAGATGTTGCCAAAATATTTTTCTGAAGTAGTTGCTCAGTTAACATTCACATCAGTAATATTTAAGAGTTTCAGTTCCAATAGCTAAATCAGCTTACAACTTGATATATTTGTATTTTAGCCTTCTCATGGGTAGTGTTATCAACTGTGATTTTAATTTGCATTTTCCTGATGAGTAAAGAAGCACCTTTCATATGTTTACTGACCATTTTATATCCTTGTTTGTCATGCTTTTGCTCATTATTAGGATGTTTGTCTTATTACTGGTTTGTAGTTCTTTTTATTGCACGGACTGTACCCCTTTGTCAGATATACATTTTGTAAATATTTTCTCCCATCTTGTGATTTGCTTTGTCCCTCTTTTAATGGTGTGTTTTGATGAAGAAATGCTCTTAATTCCTATGTAGTTCAATTTACTTGTCTTTATAATTAAAGAAATTAAAGCATTTGGGTTTGTGCTTAATAAATATTTGCCCAACCCAAGCTCAAAAAGAGAGTCTCTGATGTTATGTTTCAGTAGGTTCATTATTTTATCTCTCACTTTTAGATCTACAATCTAACTGTGGTTGATTTGCAGTATGGTGTCAGAAGGATGACGCTTTTTCCCTCATTGCGGACATCCAATACACCCAGAGCCTTCAGTGCAAGATCCCTTTCCCACTGCACTGGAGTATTACCTTTGTTACACTAGTCACATAGAATTTTTTGTTGTAGTTTTGAAAGATCTCTTTTAGAATTATTTCAATAAAATGTATTACATATAATGTTTTGCATATAGTAAAAGGAAAGTAAAAGCAAAATAGGCCAAAATATTTCTAATATTTTTAATCATTTAGTCTGACTCACTTTTCCAACTATTCAACTCAGAGTCATTGCTGACTGTTTCTCCACAAAGCATGGTCCTCTGTGCCATCAAGAATGTTGAAGATGTGGAAAAAGAAAGCACCACTCTTATCCAAGGATTTTTTTCAAAGACTTGACACTGGTTCTGTACATTTTCATGTCAATGTGCAGAAAATGAAAACGTGACCCTAGCTTACAGTGATTTTAAGATACAGTCTGACCTCAAACTTGTTAAAATGTGAAAGTATGTATGGCAAAAATCAAAGAAATATGGTTCTTGCTTAGGTCAGGTTACTAGAAGCCTGAGACAGAGATCCAAGTGAATGTGGTTTATTTAAAAAATGATTTTTAGGGGAAGAAAAGTAGCTTCTAAGAGAAGGAAAGACAATTAGGGAAGAAGTAAAGCAAGAATGTGATCTTGGGAAAAATCTAGGTCTAGTCTGCTCCACGCTGGGGAATGGGGAGGGAAACAGGTAGAAAGAACCTGTAGTTTTTTTGTCACTGGCTGCCAGCAGCAGAGGGCAGGATGGGTTGCAATCTCTTCACCTAGATTCCTTATTGACAAGAGCAAGTCTTAAAACAAACAAACAAACAAACAAACAAACAGCGATTAGCTGTGATCTTTAAGCATCAGCATTGGAAACAGCTGAAGGATGGGTACACTGGTAAAAGGAATACGAGCTACACAATAATATTTACTGTAGTCATAACATGTAAACTGTATCGAGCACTTACTATATCCTAGCCACACTTTTTTGGCAAATTAAGAAACTGAAGTTTGGAGAGGTAAATTTACTCATCCAGAGTCAATGGCAGAGTTTGGGCACAGGCAGTCTGACTTCAGGACTCTTGCTCTTAATTAATATATTACTTCCAGATAAATTCAAACAGGGAATTAAATACATGATTTAAGTGGGAGAAGGGAGAAACTCCTTGTGTACTTGAAGCTGGGCAAGTAAGCAAGAGATCATGTTCATTTTTAAAATGTTAATTTCTCCAAATTCACAATTTTTTTTTTTTACCTTCAATTCTGTTTTGTTTTTAGATTTCTAGACAGATTCTCATCACACACTTGGAGCCAAAGATACACCTTTAGTGCTGGGCAATTGTTGTCATCTTTGGTTTAGCCCTCTTGGACATTTATGAGCCCCTCATCATCAATGTCTATTATGTAGAAGTAGCAGTTAAGTCTTTGTCTTGGGATAATAGGGGTTCTTTGTAATACACATGACTGATTTTCTTATAGTAGCAATGATTACTTTGGCTCTTATAATCTTGGTTTTTATTCCTTCCTGTGACATTCAAAATTGTTTTCTTCCTACATTTTTTCAATAGCTTTAAATAGCATTTCATAGGCACAGACAGCAGAAGGCTAAGAACCATCTTTATGTCTATTTGATTGACTTGTCCTCAAAAGCAGCAAAGAAATTGGATCTCTGCAAAACCAGTGGGTCTCATGTTGAAATTCTTATCTAGTTTTTTGGTCTTAACCCTCACTGAGTCACCTTCTTTCCCTCTCTACCCTCCATACCCACATCCCAAAGAGGTGCTATTAAAAAGAAAAAAGTACTTTAAAGTGGCAAGCCCCCATACAAACCAAGCCAACATAGAAGTCTGCATCCTCAAATACAAATCAGTGATTAAAGGGGTTTGCATTGGAATTTCCAAAATCAATTTCTGCATTCCCTAAGCTTCTCTTATAGTAACAATGCAAGCCCATGGTCATCAGCATTACCCAGGGACCGCTCTGAATCCCAAATAGCTCTTCTGGTTGCACCTGCTAGAGATCTAGGCCCTCATAACTAACTTCATGCTTCATAACTGAGCCAAATGATAGGCAATCCAAACCCCCAATGGTTCCTTGATGGTACATACAGAAGAAAAAAAATGGTGCTAAAAATGGTAGGAATGAACATCAGCAGTTGGCTGTGATTAGAGTTTCATAGAAGCCAAGACACTCTAAGGGCAAATCTGATTTCTATTGTGAAAATTGTGTTTAATCTTCAATTTGCAAGTAAGACACCTAGAAAAATGTAAGAGCTCACATTTCTGCTTCAACCGTTGTTGTTCAACACCTTTCACCAGGGTGAGGGCAGAAGGGATTGCTATTCTACAGGACGGCCCAAGGTATAATTCAGAGGGGATAGAGTTGATCTTTAACATCTTTTTATGTATATAATTTTATTATTTATTTAGAGACAGGGCCTCACTCCATTGCCCAGGCCAGAGTGCAGTGGTGCAATCTTGGCTCACTAAACCTCTGCCTCCAAACTCAAGAAATCCTCCCACCTCAGCCTCTTGAATAGCTGGGACTACAGGTGCATAAGTTTTGTTTTGTTTTGTTTTGTTTTGTTTTGTTTTGTAGAGACAGTGTAGAGACAGGGTTTCGCCATGTTGCCCTAGCTGGTTGTGAACTCCTGCCCTCAAGCAAGACCCCAACCTGGGCCTCCCGAAGTGCCGGGATTATAGGCATGAGTCACCATGCTGGGCCTCCAATGTCTTTTTAAACCATTCTTTTAGTGTCCCTAACTCTCTCCAGGGACACCTGATGCTCTAGACATCATTTTCTCCTTTCTTTAATGTAACAATTTAAAGTTATTTGAGCAGAAATTAAGGCCTTAATACAAAGAAGTGGGATCTCCAATTATGGACTTTTAAGTAATAATGAGTAGTTTTAGAGAGTAGAGAGGCTTCTAGCTGATCATGCTATGTAAGCAACATCAATGACAAGAAAAATTCTGCTGCTCTGGAAAGTACTGGATATGAAGACATTTAAGAAGTCTGTAATTCTTATCTTCTATTCATAGTTCTGTGTTTTTCCAGCTGCCACTGTTACATTTCTTAATCTTGGTGGGAAGAGGATAGCTGGGGGCTGGATTTCCCCATTGATAAATATAGACACATTATAAAAGAATTTGCTTCCCTCATGTCAGGAAACGGAACAATGTCAAATTTTTTTCATGGAGATTTAAATGAATCTTAACGCCTTTCTTCTGTAAACTAATAAACAAAGCCCCCTAATTCTGGAATATATTATTCCAATATTTATAGAGCACTAAGCAAAGTCTTTCCCCAAAATTTTCTCATTTACCTTACCATTACTCTGTGAAATAGGATAGCCTGTGTATTATTATTATTCCCACTTCAGAGAGTAATTGACAGACCCATGTCTACACAACAGCTGATGGATGGGTCAGAATGTTGCCCAGTATTCTGGTGTCAAGTCGTATGGTCCTTCTACCAGCTCTCTGATTTGTGGAGAAGCATAAGGACCCAATATTTGTGCTTTATTATGATACTGTCATCTGTGACAACAGTTACCTCACCCTGTTTTTATAAGTTTGGCATTAAAGACTGGCTTTGTCAACAAGTCTATTCAAACTAATTTCATGTGTCTTATCCCTCCTTCTAGTTCTCTTTTGTTGTTGTTGTTGACAAAGTTGGCTCATTTGATCCCTCTTGTTCCTTAAGATAAAACACACAGATGAATCTCTTCCTTCACTTAGGAAAGGAGTGGAATGAAACACTGAAAAGACAAAATACAGTAAAAGGAAAATAAGACAAAATCTTTATTACCTACATTTGAAAGGATTTTTTTCAGTGATAAAGCTACTTTGTATAGCTTCTTTAAAATCCTAGTAATAGTGAAAACTTATCTCAGTCAAAGGGCCTTCTTGAAAAATTCAAGAGCTGACATGTGAGTAGGAGTCAAACCCAAGAAAAAATATGGTTATGGGAAGTGAATTTGATCAACCATCCTTTCTTTTCTGAAAATCCCCACTTAACTAATGACTAGCACAGAAAGCAAGTGTATTCTAAGCTTCATTTGGTAGAATGGGAGCTTAGTATAAATCAGTGAACAATAAGATCAGCTCCCTTCCTCAGAGACAGACAGTAAACTATAAAGTAATGAACAATTCAATTTTATAGTGCTAACTGCTGTGGGGGGAAAAAAGCAAAGGAGCATATGACGACTTAGGAGAAGTAGCATTTATGACCGAAATTTTAAATAGGGTGATGGTGTTGGTCTCAGTAAGAAAGTGATGCTTAAGCAAAGACTTGAAGAGGTTACCCCTGGCAAGCCTGTGCAAAGGCCCCATGGCAGCAGTGTGTTTGCATGTTTGAAGGAGACCCATGTGGCTGTAGCAGAGAAATCAAAGGGACAGGAGATGAGGTTGAAGTGGGAAATGAGAGCCGCTTTTGTCAGGCCTCACTGTAAGAATTTGGGCTTTCACTCTAAGTGACAGCTTCTGAGGGAAGAGCCACGACTGACTTCAATCACTCTGACAACTATGCCGAGTATGCCAGGGAGAAGGAAGAGAAAGGAAGAAATTGGGAACCCAGTTTGGAAACTACTTCAGCTAATGAATTCTTAACCTTTTCTTTCATAGCCTTAATATTGCTGATAATACTATTTTTATTACTCCCTTCGCAAATGCCTCATAGCTGGTCTAACATCTGCCTTAGTATGTGGATATTCTTGGAATCTGTTCTCAGCTTTCAGGCTTCAGACAAAAACCTCAAGACTTAGAAGAGTCCCATTTTAACACCCTATAGAAAGGGCTTCTTCTCCTGTCCTGGTTATCTTAAGGGACATCACTTTTATGTGTGCCAGCCACAGGAGTAACTAGGTCATTTCAGAATCAGTCACCAAGCTGATAGCATCTCATTTGTTTCCTACCGGGCACCAATATCTGTGCTACGAATACAACAACAACAACATCCTTAAAGAGTTCACAGGCTAAGGGAAGAAAATAGATCTGTTAATAATAACTGTATATATAATAATAACTATAATTGGGGGAAAGTGATGGCTATGACAAGAGTCATATGAACCAAGTGCTATGGGAACAAAGAAGGGGTACTTAATTCTGCCTTTTGACAGGAGGACCCTTCAGAGGAAGCAGCATTTGAGTCAGCCTTGAAATTGAGTAGGAAACAGTCTGGCCTCAAACATGAATGCTAGCAATTATGCAGCAGCATCAAGGACCAGAGAGGGACCTAGTATGGCTGGCTTGTCATCAACTATGGAATAGTTTGTGATGAGGGGCAGGAAAACATATGATGGGGGATGAGACTGGAAAGTGTGCTGGGTCCAGGTCACTGGGGACTTCAACATTGTGCCAGAGAAAAGTCAGCAGCAATATTTAGGCCAGGGAGTGATAAAAATCTTATTTCAGATGTTAGAAAATTATTTGAAATCTGGAAAATAAATCGGAAAAGAAAAAATAACTATTGAATGGCATATTTCAAGATAAGAAATAACAGGAGCCTGACTAGGGCATAGAATGGGGGTGTGGGACAAAGCCAAGGGACATTTTGCAGGTAGAAAATAACAGGAGGACTGGAGTATAATTGCATAAATTATAAAGAAAATACACTACTCAAAGGAATTATATAGGACAGTAATACCATTAATCAGCTAATAACCACAGGGGGAGTAGTGGACTAAGGAGACGGGGCAAGATCCATGGTCATAGTTTTCTGCATATGAAGATTATTTTCTTCACTTAAATGATTATTACCATGCCAATGCTTCTGTGCCACAAACACAACATTCTGCCAGAGCTTGCACATAAACAAGCAGATGCGTTGGCAAGCAGAAAGGAAGAGTAAATTTAAAGGTAAAATTGGGAAGGCACCGTTGTAAGAAAAACTTTAGACAAATTCAATTTAACAAGGTTTGGGCAAAAAAATGATTCATAAATTACACAACATTCAGAGCCAGAAGTGGGTCAGAGACTCCACCCATAAGCACAGACAGACAGCTTTTATAGGATGAATATGGAAGCAAAGTAGAGAAATCACCTGTTGGCTATATGCAGGTGTTTGCCTTACTTGGGCATAGTGTGATGAGGCATTTGCCTTCTTGGGGCATGGTCTGATCAGTTGGCTGCTTGTGATTGGCTAAAACTTAGTTATTTGTTACAAAATATACTCCTAAATTAGATTTCAGTTTGTTTAGGTAGGAACTCAAAGTACAAGACAGACTCAGGCCTATGGTCTCCTGCTTTCTTAACAATGCAGACCAGTAAGAGGCCACATCCACAGAAATTGGTTACTCAGCTGCCACTAGAAATGTCCCAGGCAAGCAAGGCAAGAGTCCAGAGTTGATAAGGCCAGATTGAATATGTGGAATTGTTGATCTGGGATCCTGGAACAAGGGCTGTGTTCTCTGCTCCCCGCTGAGGATGGAGAGCCCTGGTGAGTGGGTGTTCATGTCAACTGAAAGGAAGTGAAGAACCTGAGGATGGGGCCTGCCCTCGCCCAGGGCCAACAGGCTCCTGCCAAAGCCACTTTCTGCCAGACTTGCTCTTTACACAGATCATATTTTGTCATGAAGTGAAAGCATTATTTTTTTTTCATTGAAATAGTTTAAAACGCACCAGCACATGTAGAAAATACAAAACTGTGTTAAGTACAGAACAGTTTCCCCTGATAATGGATACTAGAGGATACGCACAATAAGGTATTCAGGCCATGGAATTCCCTTACCGCCCTCTTTTCTCAGTCTCATCTTTGAAGGGAGACGTGAAGGAGTCAGAGAGAGGAAGCAGCACTTCGGGGAGAGAAAGACGTGGGTGGACTAAAAGGGAGATGGGAAGGGAAATCAGAGAAGTGAGGCAGAGGGAGGGAGGGGAGAAATGAGAGTGCAGTGCTCAGTACAACCACCTGAGCCAATTAAAACCCCACAGAGCAAACTCGGCATGAACAAGAAAGGAAGGAATCCATTCCAATGTAAGATGGGAGCAAGAATTGTAGACCATCCTCAGAAGGTACAATTATGTGTTCCTGTTTCATAAATGTGTGCCCGGAATGAGTGACAGAAGTGGGGCCTGCACCTCCATTTGAATGGTGCCAAACTAGATAAAACAGGTGCTCATTTGTTTTCTGATTTTAACCACTTCAAGCCAGCATTTCCATTACACAGCTGCCTCTCAATTAGTTTAAAAGCATCAGCTGGTTCATCTACCGTCTCATCGCCTCTTCCTATTTCACCAAGCCCTGCGTTCAGGCTTCTGGCTGACTCCTGAGTCCCAGACCTAGGGACAGTCCATTCCATTTCTTATTTGCGCTGTGGAAAGAGTGTTCAGATTCATAAGGATGCCCTCATCACAAAAACCTTGCTTGTTCTCTATCCTTCTTTGGTTCTATTTCAGAATGGAACCACTCTCAAATACAGCTAGACCCATATGACCGTCTCACTGAGGTTCCAGAAGCTAGATATACTGGGATTCTTAGAGGTCCAAAGGCAGCTCTAAGGAGGCACTGGGGAGTGGGTTGTTTCCTTGTGGCCAGAACACCTGGAGAGGTCCTTGTTCTATCAAATATGAGCAGGTCACTCCCTTCAGCTCTCTTGGCCTGATTGCCTCCACCGTAAAATAATAATGATGTTAAAGGCTTCCTAAACTAAAAATTCTATACCAGGGGTTCCTAATTTGTTTTCAGAAAAGCACGTATTTCCTCAGGAGAACCTCAGCAGGCTGAGGAGGAAGGCTGCTGAGCTCTCAGACAAGCTCCCTGACTGCCTACCCCAGTTCAACCATGGAAGTTGTTTATTAGAACTTGATGTACAATTTAATTCAAGTAAGAGGTCAGTAACCTTAAAAAATGGAAAAGCATGCTACTTTACAAATTATTTTTCTTCCACTTTTCCCCTGTAGTACATTCCCAATGAAGCCAACCCCCTCCCTCACTCCTATTTTTTAAAAAACAGGGACAATAACTGTATCAGTCCATCTTCACACTGCTATAAAGAACTTCCCTGAGACTGGGTAATTTATAAAGGAAAGAGGTTTAATTGCCTTATAATTCTACATGGCTGGGGAAGGCCTCGGGAAACTTACAATCATGGTAGAAGAGGAACAGGTACCTTCTTCACAAGGAAACAGAAGAGAGCGAGTGAGGTGGGAAGAGTCCCTTATAAAACCATCAGATCTCGCGAGAACTCACTCACTATCAAGAGAACAGTATGGGAGAAACCGCCCCCATGATCCAATCCAATCACCTCCCTCCCTCGACAGGTGGGGATTACAAATCAAGATGAGATTTGGGTAGGAACACAGAGCAAAACCGTATCAGTAACGCTTCCTTAAATCCAACCTCGATGCCCACCCGTCATTCATTTCCCTTCTTTTTGTGTGAACCACAGGGAGGATAGAGGACAGTATTCCCCACCCAATACAAAAGGCCCTTCAGGAGTTGTGGAATAGTTGTGGAATGTTCCTTCCATTGCCCTTTAGCTGTATCTCCTCTAAGCAGCATCATCCAGGTCCTGGCCTTTCTTTCATGTCTCCTGAGACATGCTATCTTCTTCTTTTTTTCTTTCTTTTTTTTTTTTTTTTTTTTTTTTTTTTTTAGACAGAGTCTCCCTATATCTCCCAGCCTGGAGTGCAGTGGCATGATCCTGGCTCACTGCAACCTCCACCTCCTGGGTTCAAGCAATTCACGTTCCTCAGCCTTCCGAGTAGCTAGGATTATAGACATGCACCATGTCCAGCTACTTTTTGTACTTTTTTAGTAGAGACAGGGTTTCACCATGTTGGCCAGCCTGATCTCAAACTCCTGACCTCAAGTGATCCACCCTCCTCCGCCTCCCAAAGTGCTGGGATTACAGGCATGAGCCACTGCACCCAGCCAGACATACTATTTACAAACCCTTAAACAGTGCCTCCCTGCCCGCCAGCTCCCTCCCCAAGTGAGGAGCTACACAGGATTTGAAATGGTCACAAGACAAACATCAAAAGGTTCTGTAAACCAAACAGGAAGGCCTGGGAAGAACACCATATAGAAATGAGTGTAGGAGAGGGGAAAACGTGAGAGAGCTGGAGAATGGAAAGGCAGGGCAGGAAGGTGCTCTTCCTTCAGCAGGGACTCACATACTAGCCTTCCTCTCCTCATGGCAACTTTCCACTGACCTCTCAGGGATACTACCCTGGGACTGTGCAAGCCAGAAGTGGCATACAGCCCCTCCTCTGACAGGCTCCTGCCCAGCCTCCCTTCCCTAGGCAAGGCCCTGCATATATTTGTAATTTGATTGTTGACATCCCTCACCTTCCCTTTCTCCTCCCTTCCCTGTCTCTCCAGATTCATTCACTCAAAAGTGTTAAGTAGCTTAATGAGGTGCCTCTCCTGAGAAGATTTGTACTTCTAAAGAGTCAGCTCAGCCAAGCCAATGTTTAACACAAGGGATGTGACATGAGCCATTAGACACCAGCATTAGTCCAGCATGGGGGATGAGTGCCTGTTGAAAAATCACAGCACAACGAATTCTGCCTTCGCCATCCAGATCTCTGATGAAACTTGCACCTGACACCAATTCCTTTGCTGACAAAGGTTTTTGTATCTTCAGTTATGCCCTCAACCTCTCTCCTAAGAAATGCCCTGGCCTTTCTTGTGGGGGATTGACCTTAAGGCCCTCTTCTATAGCCTCCAGTCTGTTCCCTTTTTTCCATTCCTTTGAATTGCACCAGGCTATAACTAGAGGTCTGTAGCTTCTGAAAGCATGTAATGAAGTTGCTACCGCAAAACGGATGGCTTGAGTGCTGCTCTGATGAGAGTGTCGTTCTTATAAAACACAGAACTGCAACAAGCGTTTGAAGGCATTACATGACCTTCCATTCAGCCCATAGGACAACAATATAATTAACTTGCTTAGCCACCAGCTTCCCCTGAAAAAGATTTAGAACTCTGGTCTATGGGCATATTTATGGTCTGTATTCCTTGGAATAGAGAGTTGTTATTTTCCATGAGAATTACAAACTTCTTTATGTTTATTTTCAGCTGTCTATTCTCTGAATTTGTAATTCTTAAGTATTAGTTATGGTTTATCTGGGACTCATGAACAAGACAGAGGCTACTACTCCAAAGTACATTAAATAATGTAATGTATAAGCTCCAGCCAAGTCAAGAAATTGTAAAGCTCAAGAATTCAATTTAGTTTCCAACTCCCTCTGGGCTATGTAACCTTACAAAGCCTTTGAGGTACATTTTGGAATTCCTGCAGGGTTAAACTGGTATTTTAAAAAAAAAACAAACATTGTTTGAATTAAATGGAGATGGGGTCCCTAGGATTCCGGAGACAGGCCAAGGTTATGCAATAGCTTCCCCCCAGGAAATGTCTTCTTGGTCCATGAAACAATCCACCTCTAAATTAATGGTCTCGGTCTACCAGAGCATCCCAAAGAAGTCACTTTCCCCTGACCCAGCTTTTTAATAGAGACCCATTGACCCATTGTCCACTATCATTGGAGCTTGAAATTTTTAACTCATTTATTATTTTCTGCACAGACTTGATCCAAGATGCCTCAAATGACCCAGATGCTGCTGTCACAGTCTGTCCACTTTTGGTTGGTTATCTGGGAAACTCCCAGCACAGCAAATTGAGGACAAATACAAAATTCTTTCAGACAGTCGTCTGGAAGGCAAAAGGACTGTTCCACCCCACAGGGTTGGCACTGTAATTTGGCATCTGCACTTCAAGCTTAGCTAAGTCACAGCGCCTTTGAAAGGTACCTAATGAAGTGGCCAGAAGTGGAACAAAAACAGTTCAGCACTCCTGTGCCTTGGATGTAGTTGTGAATACTGCTCTACAGGAGAACAGTTAAAAATATTTTCAAAGTGATAGTAACTCCTTACTCCTAAGCACATACCCGCAGCCTACGATAAATAAACTGCATGACTGTAATAACTCTGGTACTGCTGTTTATGACATACAAAATATATTCACATACGTTACCTGATCCGATCCTCATGATAAATATGTGCACAAGCAGCAGATGTTGGAACTCTATTTTACAAAGAGGTTGCCCAAGGTCATACAGCTCTTGAAAAGTAAAGCTTGAGTTAAAACAGATTCTCATTCTGATTCTTAGTTTTCTGCTATTTTTATTACTTTGCATTGCTTCCCAACCTGACCTTCTAATAATCTCTAAGAAATTTAGAGTCACAGGAGAGAACTATCTGACATACCACTCTGGGTACAGTAGCCAAAGGGGAGAAGAGAGTTGGCTGGATGTGGAAACTCTCAAGGGCTAGAGTGTGTTATATTTGAGATCCTCTGAAGACAACCGGCCCAGATGAGTGAGTGATTCAGTATCTGTTAGGTGCTAGGGATCCAATACAAGTACCCAGCTGGTAGAGAACTGCAGACTTGAAGACCAAGCAAAATAAGACCAATGGCTTAGGCATTAATTTTAGGCAATCACTTTAGGCTTCTGTAGGATTTCATGGCTAAGGATACTTTCAATATGTGGATCTTGAGAGTCAGAACTGGACAAGTCACAGTGAACTAGCCAGATTCAAAAAAAAAAAAAGAATCCTTTTATTTGCTTCTAATCTTCTCTTTATGATGTGCAAGGTAAAGCCAAACCTAGAAATTTTAACTAAATGCTAACTTAGACATTTTTATGATTTGAGAATTTTACATTATTTCAGCCATCTGTAGTTCTATTAGAGAATATAAAAGCAGTTACTTTGAAAAAAAAAAACACTGGGAAGTATAATACATATACATAAATGTGCACATATAATTCTTTTTTTTTTTTTTTTTTTTTTTTTTTGAGACGGAGTTTCGCTCTTGTTACCCAGGCTGGAGTGCAATGGCGCGATCTCGGCTCACCGCAACCTCCGCCTCCTGGGCTCAGGCAATTCTCCTGCCTCAGCTTCCTGAGTAGCTGGGATTACAGGCACACGCCACCACGCCCAGCTAGTTTTTTGTATTTTTAGTAGAGACGGGGTTTCACCATGTTGACCAGGATGGTCTCGATCTCTCAACCTCGTGATCCACCCGCCTCGACCTCCCAAAGTGCTGGGATGCTCAATTAATTTTCACAATCACACACTTTATAAACAGCACCTAGGTCAAAGGAACTGGTTATAGAGTTATATCAGGACCCCAGAGCCTGCTTCATTTTTCTTTTAAAACAGTACTCTTTCCCCATGAATCACCCCTCTCCTAACTTCATGATTTGATCCTTCTCTCTAGAATAAACAAATTAATCTCCTATTAAAATATTACCTTTGAAATACTTTTCATGTGTGTGAAAGATGAGGCAGACCTCAAATAATTACCAATTTACAATAGATAGCTAGAGTAACAATTTTATGAGTATAGTTGAAGCACCTAAGACCTATTTTCTAAGGCCTTTTATTCTTCATAAAGACCAGAGGAGTCTCAGACATGCCATATTGGAAGACAGTCAGGCCTGATGTCTGAATCTTCAACTTTTTCTCAGAATTCTTTTGTGAGATGATAAGCAAGAGTAAATATTTTCAGACTATTTCTAGAAATGCTTTTGAAATCTCTCCTCTATAAGCTTGGGTCAAGCTCTCCATTTCTATTCATCTTCATTCTCTCTGTTAAAATCTTGATCTATTGTTCAGCACGAGGATTATTCCCCTGTCAAACGCAGAGCTCCACACACATGTTGTTAGAAGAGTAGTTAGTATTCAAGACACCAGGAGAAGCCCTTTCTAAATTAAATGAAATTTCAGTGTGGTTATATAATACCAAATCAGATTGTCTGATTTAAGCAGAGATTTGGTTAAACTCAATTTTATATGTAATTTTCTATTTGTAGAAACTAATAGAAGGAAATTGTAATAGACATGAAAGAGAACAGGAATCTTATAGAGTTTTTCATATTCTGTTATGTATTAAAATGATAACACTGATTTCATGGTCCACTATTTCATTAAATTTCCTGCTGTCATTAATGCTTTTATAATTAAAATAACCTTAAATTTAATTCAGAACTTACTACATATTTACAATTTTCCCCTCATACTTAGCAATCAGATTTTAGAGGGGTTTCCCCTTAAAGGCATGTGATTAACCTTTGCACCAGAGCCTGTATTCGATTTTGGCATCCCCTGCCCTCCCCGCAACCAAAAAAAAAAAAAAAAGGCAGAAAAAGAGAGCTTATTCAACAGGAATTCTATGTAAAGTATTTTCTAGTGGGTAAGATTACATATCAAATAAGGTTTAGTGTGCTTTAAGGAATTTCCTTTTGAATTATTAGTCTTATTGAGGGCTGTCTTTTCATCAAGTGCAGCACTGAGTCTCAGCCTTTTGAAGATGATGCTTTATTATACATGTATGTGTTTATAAACATACCCAACATATACATATATATTTCCTTCTCTATAACCTATATTTTCTGCATGTGTTTATAAATCTATAAATATGTATATGTATATAAATACATGTACACATTTGTGTGTGCATGTTTCCTTTCTAGTTATCTGTGATATTTACTTTGTTATAAATTACCTTTTCTGTATGGGTAAATGTAGATGCAACGGATCAACGATAATAGATTCAGAATCAGTTGTCTGAGTTCTTATGCCATTTTTAAATGGCTTTGTGATTCACTTTAATATCTGTTAAAACTACTAATAGCCAACATTCATTGAGTGCTAAGTGCCAAGCATGTTGCTAAGTACTGTAATCTATACAACCTTTCAAAGTAATTGCTATTACAGGCCCCATTACACACATGAGGAAGCTGAGGCTTAGTAGTGAACTACCTTGGCCGAGTCCCACAGTTACACATGACAGAAGCAAGGCTCAAACTCAGATCATTCCGATGGCAAAGCCACATTATTATTTACTCTGCCATACTGCCACCTTCACGCTCTTAATCTCTGTGCGACTTCCCTCTGTTCTCTTTTCTAGAGTTTCATTGATAAACCCCTTGAAGTGTTCTTTTCTATTAAATTTAGGATTAAGAAGTAATGTTCTCAAGCATCTTATTTGGATTTTGATTGGAGTTGCATTTAACCTATAAAGATATTTGGGAAGAATTGATTTTTTAATAAAAATTTAATCTTGTCTTGTGAGGATATGACATTGTTTGTTCTAGTCTCCTTTAACCTCAATAAAATATTGCATTTTTCTTCATATAGGTCAAAAGTACTTTTTCAATAGATTATTCCTATGTAATCGATATTTTTACTGCTGCTGATGAAAGATCTTTCTTGTTATGGTATTAAATATCTATTGTAGTTATTGTCAAGAACCATATAGGGTCTGAGATTTTATACTAATTTTAAACTAATAAGCCAGACTGTTACTGTTTTCTCATGAATTCTGGCAGAAAACATGAGACTCCTCAGAGAAAGATCTCATGAGGCTCCTCCAAAGAGAAAGATCTTTATTATTCACAGCAAAGCAGTAACAATATACATGAAGATGTCCCATCTTCCTACAGGGACAAAGCAAAGGGGCCCTTATGGATGCTGATACATGCAGCAGGCTGCATTTATGGAAGAACCCTGAGCTTGGGGTATTCTACAATTGAATAGTAAGCAAAAGCAAGCCTACCCTTTGCTTCGCTGAAAATATTATCTCATTTCTCAAAGTAGCTTGCTGCAAACCCACCCTGCAAAGAATGATCAGGTCAGGATCTTGCCTTCTTGTTACATATACCAAGAATATGCACAGCTACTTAGGGCTGATGGCAGATCACCTTCCACAAAAGGTATACATGAATGCTGCTGGGTTTTATGTACTTGTATGCAGAAAACTTATTGAACTCATTATTTTGAATAAGGTACAGCCGTTATTTCCTTTGTGTGTGTGTGTCTACATATATATGTGTGTGTGTATATATATATATATATATATATATATATATATATATAAAAGTTTTATGTCAGTGTGCTCAAATAACATGATCAAAGTTACCTAGACAGTAAATCCCATAGCTGGAACTTAAACCCTGGAATTTTAATTTCAAACACTTTACCCTTTCTTTGTCACCATACTAACCAAGACAAATTATATGTCTATTTTATTTGAAAATATAGTTTTATAATAGTATGTGCATTACCATATTGTATTGTCATCATCTGTTTACACATGTTTCTCTGAACTTGGATTGTAAGCTCTTTGACCAAAGGCTGAGTTTATTCATTTTTGAAGCCCTGGTGTCTCATAAAATGCCTACAGTGGGCCGGGATAAAGATGGATGAATGGATGGATGGATTAATCAATGGATATGAGAATGTATTCTTGCTGTGTATTTTTTGTAAATCTAAGAATATTTCTTTGCCAAACATATTCCAAAGAAATTATCTGTCTACATGCTATTAGATTGTTTTTGGATAAACAGAAACAACCAGCATGAGTTTCTAAAGTAGACTGGCAAAGGTAAATTGGTTTGTCTAATTTTAAAGACCATAATGTTGTATAGGGCTGATAAATATGAATCCTCACATTTTCTTTTCTATTTTTAAAATAAAATTTACTACTCTAAGACTGAATACAACATTTGCTCTTACTTAATAATCTAAAAAAGCAAATATGAAGCAAAGTCAGCAGATTTTGAAGCACCATCATTTTTGATTTTAATTTCCTGAGGATGCCTGACATTTATATAAAATGATGATGAAAAGGGCCTGCCCCTCCAAGAGTTCACCATTTGCTTATCTTAGTACTGATGTGTGCTGCCAAGTCAGTCCCTGAAAACAGCCAACTGATCACATCACTCCTGTGTTTAAAATAGAAAAAGATGCACACATGCACACACTTCAAGATACAGGCAAATTGCTCAGCAAAATATAAAAGACTTTGTGATCTTCCTATGTTTAAGCTTTGCCACTCAGCATGACATTCCCCAAACCTAAGCTTTGACGATGTCAAAATGATTGGCATTTCCCAAGCAAGTCCAGGCCTCCAGGCCTTTGTATACCCTGCTTTCTCTATCTAGAATGTCTTTCCTTGTACCTTTTCTCTGGCTAATATCTACTCGTCTTGCAAGACTCACTTCAAATTTCACATTTCATAGAAATTTCAAATTTCACAGAAAGCTTTTTCCTGAATACTCTTCTTGGTAAACTAACCATACTCTTCGTTATGCCTCCACTGGGCCCTAATCATACTTCATCGAGAGCACCCATTATACAATATTGCAATTGCTAATTTACAAGTCTGTACATTTCTACTGTATCTTATTCTCTTTTTAGTTTGATCTCTAGAGTCCAGCATAGGAAACAGCATATGTTATGTGCTTGTACTTACCAGTTTTTCTTCCTTTCTCTCCGCTCCCTCATGCTCTCCTTCATAGATAAAGTCTTATTACCAATAAGGGTATTTGTGAGCTCTCAATGTTGAGACCCACCTCCTATGAAACCATCCAAAGAACTGGTACCTCAAAGTTGTTCATTGTGCTCTGTTAACATGCCTTAGTAACTAGGAAGTCTGAAGAAAGAGGCATTTTACATCTTATGTGAGAACCCAGATCCTGGGGGTAGGGGACAGGTATTCCTATATATCAGAGGATACAGAATGTCGGTGATTGCACAAAAGCAAGGCCAGCCGTGGGTCAATATAGTGATGCACTTTCAGATACTTGCTGGATTATTGAGGCTGATAGCTCAGCTGAATGCCTTTCTGGAAATTGTAACCATTCTGAAAGGTCATCCTAGCTCCTGAGCTCTGTGTGGGATTGATTGAGAATCTCTGCGTTGCCCAAAAACACTTTCCTCCCTCACAGGGCTTGCTCCTATCAGCCCTCCCCAATCAATATCCTGCATGCAAATATCCATCTAAGAATCTATTGCCTGAAGAGCCCCACTATAAAACAGAGGTCTTCTAATGTGATAGAAATTTACATTTTGTGGTTCTATGGAAGGTACACCTATTTAAAACATTTCTTCCATTGCTTTCTGTTTTGAAGGCTTTGAAATATTTTAAGTTAAATGCCTCTTGGAGCAATATTTTAACCTAGTATTAGCTGAAACTGCTGAAGGAATGAACAAATGGACACCATGTTTTCAAAATTTCGTTTCTTTTTTATTTGTTATTTATTTATAACCTCCCATCATAACTTGAGTTTAACATGAGTAAACCAGTGCCAATAAGCTAATATAATTATTTTTTAAAATCTTAAAGAAATTTTGATTTTTGTTAGCTTATTTTTGTTTGTTTGTTTTTGTTTTTCAATGTTCAGTTTCTGGTAAGGGCTCTCCTCCTGGCTTGAAGACTACCACTGTGTCCTCCCATGGCCCTTCCCCTGTGTGTGCATCAGAGAGAGAGATATCTCTGGCCTCTCTCTTCTTAGTTAATTTACATTAAGTTCCGGGATACATGTGCAGAACATGCAGGTTTGTAACATAGGTATACATGTGCTATGGTGGTTTGCTGCACCTATCAATCCATCATCTAGGTTTTAAGCCCCACATGCATTAGGTATTTGTCCTAATGCTCTCTCTCTCCTTGTCCCCCACCCCCTGACAGGCCCCCATGTGTGATGTTCCCTTCCCTGTGTCCCACCATTCTCAGCTAACTAACACAGGAACAGAAAACCAAACACCACATGTTCTCACTCATAAGTTGGATTTCAGTAATGAATGAGCTTATTTACTGTTATTGCAACATAAATATATAATGTTTAATCTCGTTTTGTTTCAGATACTAAAAATAGCATACGAACTCCTATTATCACCTTCATGTGCCCCAAGTATAGAATCTATTCTAATCTTTTTATTTTATGTTAGAAATAAGAAAATCAAAAGAAAAAAGGAACAGAAGCCAAAATGATGATGTTTCATAAACAGGACTTCCATCCATGATTATCACACCTACAGGTAAATTGAAATAACCCACTGATGTAAACAAATATATATGTGTATGAGTGTGTGTATGTGTGTGGGAGAGTGGGGATGTGTGTATTTGTAAATTAGCTATCTCCTCTTTGACACAAATTGGCTCTTCTATCTAAACCAGTAAAAATGTCAAGGCGAGAAAATCAGTGTCAACTTGTTGACTGGCATCAATGTTTGAAGTGTGAAATGAAAACAAGAAACTCTGTGATGGTTTTATGGCATGTATTCATAAAGATGGCTTTTGATTAAGGCGCATTCTCCACTGACATAGCTAACCTAGAGCAAGACTTAGTGAGCAAACTGGAGCCCTTCACCGCCTGTTCAAAAACTCCCCCACCTTCACTCCTTCCTATGGAGATCTTCCATTCTCACCAAAGGCCCCGAAGTTCTGCTACCTGCCCTTTCTTTCTATCTAGGAGGACAAGCCTCTCAGGTCTGCAGATCTGCAAGGAATTCCTAAATCATTAAAATGCCTAGTAGCATTTTTATAAATATAAAAGGTATACCTCCTTAGATATTCTAATTCTTCCCTAAATGTGTGTTGAGGCTCTGGAGTCTGTATGCTTAACAATCATTCGCAGGGGCTTGAGATGATCAGCCGAATTCAGGAACCACCAATCCAAGATTATCATCCAGTGTTAAAACTTCGTAGTTAGTGTTCTCAAAGGGATTTGCCTTTTATTTTGTTAGCAAAAGGCAATGCTAAACTCGAGGGAATAGATCAGGGCAAAAGGGAAGATACTACGTGACAATTGGACAATCCATGTGCCTGTCAAAGCAGCCCCACAGAAATCATCTACTCCATCTGCCCTTTGAAGTCTGGTGACGTCATTTGAACTCAAATCACAATGTCCAAAATAAGGCAAAAAAGAAGAGAGTAGCTACATATCTCTCTCTCTCTCTCTCTTGCGCTCTCGCTCTCGCTCTTGCTCTTTCTCCCCTCTCCCTCCCTTTCTTTTTCTATCCCATCCTTTCTCTCTTATTTTAGAGATTATATATACTAGTCTTTTCCTTTTTGGAAAAGAAAAATAAATCACAAGATTATGTAATTCATGAAGGAATTCTTCAAAGGACAAAATTAAACTAAAGAACTAAAAATTAAATGCACAAGGACAAGGAACTTAAAACAGCCCAAGTTACAAGCACTGACGAAGGAGGTAGCAGCCACTTCCTAATGACTAACACCAGACAAACACTCCCATGCTCAGAAATTGCGTATGCGCATCCTAACTGCCACTCTGATGCAGACAAACAGCACAAGGTCTTGGTACCAGTTGTTAAAAATAAACTGTGAACCGTCAGAGGAAAAGATGGTCTTTGCAGGGAGGGCGTACACTGAGGACTTCTGTAAAGAAGCTGTCGACACTGCCCCCCACACCCAGCACTGCTAACAATTATGGTGAGCACTGTCCCCAGCCCTCCAACCAACCTCCGAGATAAACTGAGCCAGAGATTGCTGCTTGCAATCTAGAAAGGGATGAACAAAAAAGGAAAACTGTTCAGTTCCCTGTGTTGTGGTCGTTTTTGCCTTGAAATTTTCAGGAGAGACAAAGCCAGCCATCCCTGATGGAGGTCAGAAGACATGTACCCATCATTTTCTTTCTTTTCACACACAGGTTCACTGAAATTCCCTACAATTTTCTGAGCATATTTTTCTCTGCATCTTGAGTTCATGGGTAGTTTAAGAGAAGATTAATCCAAGGGTTTTCTGTATTATACTTCCCTCATTAAAATATTGCATTGGAAGATGTGTTAACACCCTAAAATCCTGCTGATCCTTCATATTAAGCTCTTTAAAGGAATTCTTTAAACAGTGAACAGAGCTGAATAGTACAGTTGTCATTTAAGCTCAGGATTCGCTTTACTACCAGGTGCTTACACTCAAGGTTAGCTGATCCCTGAGGGCATTCAGACACAGGCTCTGTAATCCATACATTATTCTGAACTTTTCCAGAGACAGAGAAAATGGAAGAGTCTGTTAGGAGAGAAAAACAGCTGATATCCCCCAGCTGTCTCCTCCCAAGGGTTCAAACAGAATAAAACCAAAGTAGCAAATTCTAATAAGGTGCTTATTACGTGGCAAGCACTGTCCTAATATAACCAATAATGTTATGAGGTGGATGCTACTGGGAACTCTTTCAGATAAGGAAATTGAAGCAGTTTACCCAAGTAACTTGCTCTTGAGCCACAGAAGTTGACCATGTGGTCTTTCAGATTATCATAAATTTCCCCAAATCTCTGCTCCTTTACTTCAAGAACTGGCCCCTGTTCCCGATTCTTTACTTTAAGACCTAGACCCTGTGCTCCTTTTTTTTTTTTTTTTTTTTTCTTACTTCATAGAAACAGAGTCTCACTATGTTGCCCAGGTTGGTCTAGACTCCTGGCCTCAAGTGATCCACCCTCCTCATCCTCCCAAAGTGCTGGGATTACAGACTTGAGCTACTGCGCCCAGTCTCTGCTTCAGTCTTAAAGCCACACATCACCTAAAGGGGACTCAGAGCAAAATAGCAGAAAGAACTTCCCTTGGCTTCAAAAGAACCTTCTTTTTTTCCTGTCTTGACCACATGTTTTAGTTGAGTTATCTTAGGCAAATCTGAGCTTCCATAGTCTCACTTCCATAGGGGTGGTAAGGAGGAAATAACATGAAAAAAGCAAACTGAATTGTAAAATGTCGATCAACATTAGTTATAATTATTAGTAAAATGTGAGATATATTTAATAGCAATGAAAGAAAACATGACCTGTTCTGACACAATCCACGTATTTGGTGGAAAATCAGGTTATACTGGCAGTTGAATAAGGCGATAAAACAGACTAGCATACACTAAATATATTCCTAGGACCCAGGGCTGGTAATATTGAAGGCAGGTCATGAATAAATCTTTGTGATCATTATAAGTTACATGTGTATAATATTTTACAGTTTTTAGAGCTCTTTGGTGATAGTGTTTATTATATAAAGGCATGCCACATAGGTGGTATTGTCAAGCAGAGTGTGTGAGCCAGGAAATGATTGCTGTGTCCAGATTAAACATTCGCTGCAGTGGACTAATTACAGGTCCTCAGAGGACCTGAGCCCGTATGGTAACCTGACTGACTTCTTGAAATTGTGTAGTCAGGAAGGAAATGAGAATAATACAGGCGCCTCAGAAATATCTTCCCCCATCCTCACTCCTAGCCCTCATTTTCAGATGTTTTGGTGAGAGGTACATGAGGAACATTATGTGCACCAACTCTTGTCATCTGTGTAACTTGGAGATCACCGAAAATAAAGGCCATGGCAAGTTCATACCTGGTTTTCCAGCACCCTTTATGTGTAGAACTCAAGATGCTTGCATGGGAGGAAGAATTTCATGAAGGAAACTGAGAAAAGTGGATTCATCTCATGATGAGAGGATCATGTATTTTGGAGGGCACATGCCAAAGCCTGCTTCCCAGAGTGGCCTTTCTCTGACCTCTGCGGCTTAATGAGAACAAGAATCCACGTGGTAAATGTATGAGTTAGGGTGTTTTCAGCCACAAATAATATAACACTCAACTAGAAGGTATTATTTCAACAAGACAGATATTTATAGTCTCTCATAATAACTAGGTGTGTCTGGAGCACAGTAAGTTTTATGGAAGTCTTAACTGCTATTATCAATAGTAATGATTATTATTACTAACATTATAAGAAAAAAGTCAAGACAGGGTACTTTCAAGGTTGGTACAACAGCTCAGGGATCTAAGTGTTTTTTCCTTTGTGCTTTGCATTCACAGGGTGACATGATCCCTCCTTTTATGAGCCCAAAAAGGCTACAGTGGTTCTGGGAGTCACATAAAAATAAAATCTAGAAAAGGAAAAAAAAAAGGGTGATTCCTCTTTTCTAGGAAGAGAATCATTTCCCCAAAGCCCTTAGCAGACACCCCTTTGGGTTCCATGAGCCAATGCTGAGTTACCTGCCTGTGTACTAGTTGTAAGGGAGGCTTGGAAAATAGTAACTGGCATTTTCTGTAATAGGAGAAAGGCCTCTCCAAAAAGGAAAGAGAAAAGGAAGCTCCTGGGAAGACAACAAATAGTGCCAGAAGTCCGTAAGATTAGGCTAGTTCTCTCACCATGCACTGCTCGGAAAGCATGGGAGCCATCAGTCCTATAATTCTGGGTCTCCCCCTGGAGGTAGGGATTTGCAAAGAGAGAAAGAGATGCCATTGGGCAAGTTGAGGTTGCCATAAGAAGATTTGAACTTTGGAGTCAGTCCTTGCCCTTCTGCCTATGTTAGGAAAAGGCATTAGGAAACTGAAAAAGGGGTCCTCCCACCATTAGCAAGTGATTAGAGTAATACAGAGAGATCAACCTCCTTGGGTGACGGCAACTTCTGTAATGGAGGGTCCAGCAGCAGAGCACACCATTTCCAGCACATGTGCTGGAGCCTGTCCATGGGCAGCCATGTAGCATGGGCAGAGCAAACAGCTCCAGAGAAGAGGGACTCAAAAGAAAGTCACCACCACAGGACGATAGATAGGTGCTTTTCAACATCCAGCAACCGTGGAAGCACCTTATGAACAGAGTGGATATCACCACACAGCTTTTACTGTCCCATCCCACTGCCTGGTAGACTTTTGTGTTTAGAGACAAAAAAACAAAAGGAAAAACAAACAAACAAAAAACAGTATCAGCCATTGGTAAAGTAGAAAAAAAATCAATTCCCTAGGAAATCATATTGTTTTGTGTATTCAGTCCACTGACAGGATATTGAGGCAACCTAGTCCAAATAGGTTATATTGAGAAAACAGACATTGGGAATTGGATTTTTGTAGCTCTAAAGTGAAGTGCCTGATTTCCTCAATACTCACCCTTAATAGATGTTTATCAGAGACTTGTCTACAGGCAGACTGAGTACTATAGCTGGGAATCTGGATCTCAGCGAGATCCAGCAAGCAGTTGGCTGGATGTTGGTCTCAGTGCCAACCACCAGAGGTGAGAAGGACTTGGAGATAGAGATGATGGGCATCAGATAACATGGGCCTTAGTCAAAAGTTAAATTCTAATATCAAACAGACAATACTTCAAATCCCTCTTAATAGCTGAACTCTGACCAATTATTTAACCTCTGTAAGCCGTAATGTCCTTACATATAAAAGAGGAATGACGAGTGTACCTTGATGTGAAGATTAAATGAATAAATATATGTAAATTTTTTAGAACATTTACCTTGCATATATAAATATTAACAGCTCATGAGAGAAGCCAGCCATAACCAGTCTGAAATTCAACGGAGTAACTAACTTGATTCTGTTAAGTCAGTTAACAAAAGAACTCAGTGTAAGTGGATGAGAGGTGGCAAAGGAAGTTTGGGGAGGAGGGTACAACCCTTTTTACCCATGATAAAATTTTTATTGCATTAATTAGACTTTTATGAGGCTCCCTTGCTATGTTGAGGGTGAAGACCAACACTGTAAAACAATCTGGAACTCCTCTGCAATGTGCAGAGCCAAGAAGCTGAGCCAGAGAGGGCTAAGTGACTTGTAGCCTTAATCTCAACTCCCGCCAGCTTGAATGGAGAGCACATGTGCTATTTAAACCTCCCTTATGTTACCTTGAGGAACAAGACCTGTGCAGCGTAAGAGTGGAAACAAGGACAGCAGACTCAAAATATTTAAAAGATTGGACCTCCAAGAGAAGGAAATAAAAGCCCCACACCCCCACCAAGAGAAGGAATGAAGCTCAAGAACTGGAAGCTGGCTTGGGAATCAAGGCAATTCTAGACCTCTGTTACTGTGTCACCCCCTCAGCCCCAGGAGTTCAGAGAGTTCTGCTAGTGTCATGAGTCAGCTCATTCTACCCCTCCTACTGCTACAAATAACACCTCTGCCATCTGGTGCCCACTTACTCATCACTTTGGTGTACTTGTGACTTCTGCTCACCCACAGATTCTGTTACTCATGAACCTTTACAACCCTTCTCCCTTATGGCCTTGCTGCCTTCATTGTCTAGATTTCTTTTCAGAAATCCTGATTTGTCTAATTTCACACCCACTGTTCTGGTTGAATAAAGCTCTTATCCATGACCTTACAGCTTATAGGTTGCCTTTAGCCAGAAATCTACATTTGGTTTAATCAACCATGCCCAAGAAGACAGGGTCTCATGGTGCCAACAGGAGCAACTGCCTGCAGCCTTCCTTTGAGAAGGAAGGAATGTGGCCCTCTAAAAGAAAACCATAGACTTTGCAGGCACTCTAAAGTTTGGTCTCTCCACTTCAGCAGCCATCTCAAACTAGAAACTAAAACTGAGTAGGAAGAAATAATCTAGAAACTTCAAACTCAGAGAAGGTTTGACCTTTAATAAAGAATGGACTTTGGCACTCGACTGGGCATAAAAGAAACATCAGAAGGCCAGGAACACAGATAATGATCAGACTAGGTCTCCAAGTCACCTAGGACACTAGGAGAAAGAAAAAAACACACCAACTTTATATTGGAATAAAGAACACTGGGGTTTGATAAAGCATGTTGATACTTGTACTGGGGTAGTAGATACAAATGCTATAATTCACAGAACATATTGTCCTTGAGCTATTTATTTTTTCTACACATTTTGAATTTTTCTTTTTTTCCTTTTTTTTTTTTTTTTTTTTTTTTTTCAGGACAGAGTCTAGCTCTCTCACCAAGCTGGAGTGCAGTGGCGCAATCTTGGCTCAATGCAATCTCCACCTCCCGGGTTCAAGTGATTCTCCTGCTTCAGCCTCTGAGTAGCTGGGATTACAGGCACCCAGCACCACACCCAGCTAATTTTTGTATTTTTGGTAGAGATGGGGTTTCACTGTGTTGGTCAGGCTGGTCTTGAACTCCTGAACTTAGGATCTGCCTGCCTCAGCCTCCCAAAGTGCTGAGATTGCAAGCGTGAGCCACTGTGCCTGGCCTGAATTTTTCTTATCCCTCACTTTTTAATGGTCATTTGTGAAAATTACAGCTGGATTACCAATACTTATGGATAGACCAATGTGAGGGAAGAGGGGTGCATGCCTCATGGAAGAGTCACAAAGAGTAGGTGAATCTCAGGAACTGTGTTTCTTGTCCTAGAGTTTGCTCTTCCTACTCTTACTCATTTTGGTTTGTTTTACAAAATCAAGAGGGGCCTAAGGAGACATGACAAGTAAATGTGATGTGGCAACCTGGATGGGATCCTGGAACAGATAAAAAGGCATTAGGTAAAAACAGGAGAAATCTGAATAAACTGTGAATTTTAGTTAATAACAATGTATCACTGTTGGTTTCTTAATTGCAACACATGTACCATATTCATGTAAGTTATTAATAATAGAGAAAACTTGGTGCAGGAGTTGAGAGAGAGGCATATGGGAACACTCTGTACTATCTGCTCAATTTTCTGTAATTCCAAAACTACTCTAAAAAATAAAGCCTATCAATTAAAAAAAAAAATCTACCTCTAGCAATGAATAATTTAGACACTTCAGTTCACTCAAATGGAAAGTGATTTAGGACATGGCCAATAGTCCAAACTTTTTCACAAAGATAAATTATGCAACTAGAAGGTTATTAGAGAAAATGTTGGGCTCATTATTTGTTGGGCCACCATTTGACCTTGTTGGCAATCAAATAGCCAAACTGTCATCCTTTACTCTTCAAAATGCAACTGAGAATTACTAAATTAGTTGTGAAATACTTTTCCCAAAGTTCATGTATCAGAAACTTAATCCCCAATGCAGTAGTGTTGAGAAGTGAAACTTTTTTTTTTTTTTTGAGACAGAGTCTTGCTCAGTAGCCAAGCTGGAGTGCAGTGGCACAATCTCGGCTCACTGCAACTTCCACCTCTGGGGGTTCAAGCAATTCCCCTGCCTCAGCTTCTCGAGTAGCTGAAACTGCAAGCATGTGCCACCATGCCCTGCTAATTTTTGTATTTTAGTAGAGACGGGGTTTCACCAGGTTGGCCAGGCTGGCTGGATCTCCTGACCTTATGATCCACCCACCTTGGCCTCCCAAAGTGCTGGGATAACAGGTGTGAGCCACCACGCCCAGCTGAGAGGTGAAACTTTTAAGAGATGATGTACTCATGAAGACTCTGGCCTTACACATGGATCAATGTCATTATCATTGGAGTGGATTTTTTCAAATTTAATTTAAGTTCCAGGATACATGTGCAGGACATGCAGGTTTGTTACATAGGTAAACATGTGTCATTGCAGTTTGCTGCACCTATCAACTCATCACCTAGGTAACAGGCCCCACATGCATTAGCTATTAATAAAAGCAATTTCAGGCCCTTCTTACTCTCTCTAGTACACTCTGGCCCTCTGCCTTCAGCAAGAAGGCCCTCACAAGATGCCAGTGCCATGCTCTTGGACTTTCGAACCTCCTGAACTGTGAGCAAAATACATTACCGTTTGTTATAAATTACCTAGTCTGTGGTATTCTGTAACAGCAATACAGAACAGACTAAGACACTATTAGCCTAAACATAACCAAGGGAAGCTGCATGTTACAATTAGAATGCTGTGACTCTAAACTTCAAATATTAACATGATGGGCTACTTGACTTTAAAAATACAAGAGTAAAAAGTGCCAAACAGGTGGCACTTGACAGAGAGCTGGAACAGAACAGTGAGTTCCTCATAATGAGAAAGCTTCTAACAAGAACCATTTCAGACATAATCAGCTCAGGAAAAGAACTCAGCAGAACAGAATAAGCATTCTAATTCAATTTATATTATTATATTGATGATGCATTTATATTGTACATTTTTCACCAAGGCTGTCAAGCACATTAGGCTAAGTTCTGCACAATAGAATTCCAAATACTGAGTAGGGGAGCTTCACTGTAAAATTCTTCACCTTCAAAGGTCTTTAACGACATTCACAAAACCACATTTTTGGTAGATATGAGTTAGGAATTACAGCTACCTATGGAGAAACATTTTTCAAGGTTTTACTTCTCATTTTTTTCAACTGGTTACTGAAAGAGAATGCTGACACTAGTTTCATGGCTTTCATGGCCAAGAATAGAAAAGTAAAATCCCAGTTTGGTGTTTTCTATGGTTTGAACATTTGTGTCCCTTCAAAATCCATATTGAAACTGAATCTCCAATGCAACAGTATTGAGAGGTGGGATCTTTCAGGGGTGACTAGGCCGTGAGGACTCTGCTCTCATGGATGGGATTAGACCCCTATAAAAGAGCTTAAGGGAATAAATTCATTCCTTTTGTCCTTCTGCCATGCGAGGACAACAAGGCACCATCTTGGAAGCAAAGCACAAGCCCTCACCAGACACCAAATCTGCTGACACTTCGTTCTTGGACTTCCCAGCCTCCAGAACTATGAGAAATACATTTCTGTTGTTTATGAATTAACCAATCTAAGGTATTTTCTTATAGCAGCAGGAACAACTAAGATAGTGTTTAATATGCTGGGAAGTCTCTCAGTCTGTGGATGATAGTGCACTGAGGATGCACTCACTCAAAGCCCACTACTACTGCCCTACCCTGATGTTTGTTTCAGGGCATACATTTCTGTCATCATCAAGGCTCTCTTAATTAACAGAAACTCACTCCAACCTATTTGGGTAAATGGGATTTCTATTTAAACACACACACACACACACACACACACACACACACACAACACACAATTTTATAAATGTTCTAATAGCCAGAAATTAAATAGAGTTGGGCCATGTAGGAATCAGAACTGAGGGTTTGATAGCAAAGCTGCTCCTTCCACTCCTCAGTGGGCCCCTTGGTCTCTCAGTTCTGTTCCTTTCTGGACATCTGCCTTCACCCCTGTTTCTTCTCTGCAGCCTGGCTTTCTAGGTTTATTTAGGGCCTCTCTATTCTCCCATATTTCAGTGGCATGTGGTTTGACTTATAACAGTGACAACTCTGGATACTGCTCTATATGACCTTTCAGTTCAAGCACTCATCATCTGCCTCTGCTTGTCAGTATCTCAATTCCAGATGCCCGGGGGAATGTCTAGGATAGATGGAGTTCTGTGACACATAATACACCTACTTAGTCCAGGAACCAAGAGTCACTGAGAGTGGGGTCTTTAACAATGAAATGTGAGAAGGAAGGATGTAATTTACTTGTCAATGTCCCCATCTTCCCTTTTAAAGTTAATTTAATTTGTATTATTGTACTTGTAACATATATTCCTTATAGAAAGACAGAAAATTAAGATAAGCAAACACGCTTTAATTGTCTGTAATTCTGCCATCCAAATACAACTACTGCAAATATCATGGCATGACCTTTCAGAATTTCTAAAATATCCATGTATTTATGTCTATATCTCTATTAATATTTTTATCTCCACTAATAATATTATCTCCACTAATATTTAATATTGTTAATAAGAAACAGGATCACTTTAAAATATGCTTTTTCACTTAAAAGTATATGTGACTATATTGGCTATATTCTCATATTCATGAATATTAATTAATATTTTTAATTACTGCATAATATTTATTTTATGTATGTGCTATAATTTAACCAGGTACCTCATTAATGTTTGTTTCCATTCCTTTTTTGTTATAAAAAGAAACCAAACACTCAGATCAACATTCTTATATACGTATAAGTACAAACTCTTGAAACTTTCCTTAGTATGAATTATTTCAAGTGGATTTGCTTGTTTAGAAGGGATGAGACATATGATCAGAGTATTTTGCATACATGTGGTTCCGATATACATTTCCATGGGTACTATATCTATATGATGTGCCAATTTCTCTATATCCTGGGTATTATCATTCCCTTTAAACTACTTCAGCTTCTCCTTAACTGCCTTATTTTCCTCTAACTTGCCATCTGTGTGGCAACTCAGACTAAAGTCACATGGGTTATAGTTCCCTTTAGACCAAAGATACTGCATCTGTGACTCTCCTTGGCCAAATGTTTCATTTGAGACAGCATTATTTTCAGTCTGACCTTTTTCTTCCTCACTGTCTTTGTAACTTGCTAAAATATTTGTATTGAGCATCTGCCTTTCCTTTACCAGCTGGGATGAATGCAGGAGTGCAGCTTTCTTTCTCTATTTAAAGCTGTCAAATATACCATATCCAGGTTTAGCCCAGAGAGTCTACTGAATAATCATCCTTGGTCAAAGAGTGCAGACATACTTCCTGGTAAAATAGACAGTCTGGTAAATTATCTGAGGGCTTTATATTGAATCAGGCTTTGCCATACTGGTACTTACTTTCTGTTTAGGAGAAACACTTTTTCATTCACCTGTCTATTCATTTATTCATTTATCCACCCATATTTGCCAAGGACACATAAGCACATAAGCTATAAGTCAAACTCTCTCGAAGAAATTTTTTGAGAGTCATCCTTATGTAGGTCTTTTAATTACTATTTTATTTATTTATTTATTTATTTATTTATTTATTTATTTTGAGACGGAGTCTCACTCTGTTGCCCAGGCTGGAGTGTGGTGGCACGATCTTGGCTCGCTGTAACCTCTCCCTCCCAGGTTCAAGCAATTCTCCTGCCTCAGCCTCCCGAGTAGCTGGAATTACAGGCTCAAGCCACCATGCCCAGCTATTTTATTTTTTATTTTTTTTTAGTAAAAACAGGGTTTCACCATGTTGGCCAGGCTGGTCTCAAACTCCTGACCTTAGGTAATCCAGTTGCCTCGGCTGTCCAAAGTGCTATGATTACAGGCATGAGCCACCACACCCAGCCAGATCTTTTAATATTAAGTAGTTTCTCAACAAGCACAAATAAGAAACAAGTAGGTATAATTTAAGGTGATCAATAACAAAATATTTTTATTAAAGGAAAATATATGTTTATTATAGAAATTTTCTCAAACATAAAAAAGAAAAACATACTTATCCGTAATTATATAACCCAGAGGTATTCAACAGGAACACCACATTAACTTCCTTTTTTTTTTTTTTTTTTTTTGAGACAGAGTCTTGCTCTGTCACCCAGGCTGTATCACAGTGGTGTGATCACTGCTCAGTGCCACCTTCGTCCTCCCAGTTCAATTGATTCTCCTACCTCAGTCTCCTGTGTAACTGGGATTACAAGCACATGCCACCACATCTGGCTTATTTTGTATTTTTAGTAGAGATAGGGTTTCACTATGTTTGTCAGGCTGGTCTCCTGACCTCGGGTGATCTGCCCACCAGACCTCCCAAAGTACTGGGATTACAGGCATGAGCCACCATGCCTGGTCTGGAACCACATGTTTATTTCTATTTTTTATGTCTGTATTGTTAGCATAATCCCAAATAACAGCTGCCAAAGAATCACTTTCAAAAAAGCTTTTAAACTGGTTTTTTATGTAAAATGAATGGTGAAGAAAGAACAACAGGCCTCTGTGCAGTTAGGGAAGGAAAGACAAAAAAGAGAAGAGGCTGGGTGCAGTGGCTCACGCCTGTGATCCCAGCACTCTGGGAGGCTAAGGTAGACGGATCATTTGAAGTAAGGAGTTCAAGACCAGCCGGACCGACATAGTGAAACCCCGTCTCTAAGAAAAATACCAAAAATAGCTGGATGTCATGGTAGGCAACTGTATAAGCCCAGCTGCTCAGGAGGCTGAGGCATGAGAATCACTTGAACCCAGGAGGTGGAGGTTGCAGTGAGCCGAGATTGTACCAGTGGACTCCAGCCTGGGTGTCAGAGCAAGACCTTGTCTCAAGAAAAGAAGAAGAAAGGATGAAAGGAAGGAGAGAAAAGGAAAGAGAAAGAAAGAAAAGAAAGGAAGGAAGAAGAAAAAGAAAAGGGAAGGGGAAGGAAGAAAGGAGAGACGAGGAAGAAATGGAGCAGAAATAACAGAAAGTCACATACTAAAGAATGGAAATAGCTGGTGGTTTATGAAAGCAAAGGGAAGATTAAAGGAAACAGGGAGAAAAGGGGATAGCATCAGAGCAGATTCTTTTTATTAATCAGGACTCTTAAAAGATTGCAAATGACAGAAACCCCATGTGAAACAGGATACACAAAAAAAGAGGGAATTATTTGGAAGCATGCTAGTGTATTTCTACTAATTAAAGGAACAATTAAATAATCAAGTTCAGCCAGAGTTAAACTGTGCCTCTCAAACAATAGAAACCAGGGATTCAACACCATTAGGACTCTTTGTGTATCTCTTGTCTTTGCTTTTCTCTCCACATCACATACATTATATTCCACTGCAGACAAGCTGACACCATATGATACAAAACATAGCTGAAAGCTAGCAAATTTCCTACCCCAAGCCTCCCACAACTTGAGAAGGACTTACTCTCGTTTTCCAGTTCCAGTTAGGAAAACCTCAGAGATTACTTTGATTTCTCACTTTGGATAATATGTATACCCATGCACCAATTATAGTACCATAGGTATGTAATATACCATAGGTACTACAATATAGTGACGTCAAATAAGAACAAGGTGGCTCTCTGCAGAATCACATAGCTAGAACAGAAGGAAAAGCAGTTACCAACAGAGAGTTCCCATAAGGCTCTTGACAGACAAACTAGAGTTACTCATTACTCTTCTCAACATAGCATAATTCTAAACCATTTGGAAGTTAGAGAGATAACAACAGATCATTGTCTCCTTAGAAAGCATAAAACAGGTGGGGTCCTCCACAGGTCACCCCCCAAGGCCTCTTTGGTTTGGAGGTTCCATTGAGTTCCTGGCAGTGGCCCGCATACTCCTGGCACAGTCCCAAGAAACATCGAGTGCCCAGAAAAATGGATTCCTCCAAGGCAAATGGAAGTGTTTTCTTTTTCAAGAATCCTTTACCAATCTCAACTTTTGAATCCAATTCCCTAAAAGCATAGCTTATGAGCAAGCCAAACCAGTAGAGGGCATCTGTGAAGCATAGAGGTTTGAGGAGTATGAGCATCACTGTTGGGCGGTAACTCCCTAATGTTGACTAGTTTATGTCAAAGCCTAGTGAAGTTCTTAGGAAGAGATGGAGAAACCGGTAAGGAGTCAGGGTGACACTGGAAAGAAAGGGAGCCAGCCTTAAGTCTGGGATAAGAAACCATGGCTCTAGAAGCATCTTAGTTACTTTTGGAAAACACTATACACCCAACCCTGGTTTTTTTCTTTTTCTTCTTTTTCAATCTCAAACTAGGAATCTTGTTTTCCATTCATTTATCTAGCACTCTTTGGGTTAATTAAGTAAGATTTTTCTTAAGGACATTCCAACTTTTTCTATTACTCAACTTTTAAAAACAGACCATTATTCTAGTCCACCTGTCCTACTAAATTGTAACTTCTGTGAGAACAAGGGATCTGGTGGATACAGTTTTGCATTGCATCTCCTCTCTCTCAAGCTCTTGGTGCAGTGTGGCTAGTAGGGCCCAGCAAATATTTGTTAAATTGAACCAATATATAATCAGAAAGTACCTGGACATCACAACTATGTCTGCAATTAAAAGAGGCTTAGAATGCATTCTATAAATAAGATTTTGCTAATCCACATTTTCACTTACTTTTTAAATCTTATTCGGTTCACTTCTACCAATATTTATTGAGTGGCCAACTCTGTACCACTCAATGTGCTAGACACTCACAACACATTTTTGGTAAAGTTCTCACTGCATCTCCAAAACGACAGACACTCCTAAAGAAAAGTTAGACTGCCACAGAAATAAAGAGTAGGCAAGTTAAAGTTTAATCGCTATTTGCTGACAAGATGCGGGGGATGAAGCTGACAGCTTCAAGCAGGCTAAAGATCCTGGAGCCCTTCAGCAACTCTTGCAGTAAGAAATCCAACAAGCTAAAACCAGAGTTTTGCTGCTGCTTTTATTGCTGTTTTAAGAAAAAGCAGAGTGACTCAGAAGGAACAATTTTGTTTGGTTTTTTTTTTCTCCATCATGTTCTCCACAGAAGGGCATGAGGAGTTACTTTATTTGAGAGTCACAATTACTGAGGAGCCATTGCTATATATTAACTAGATTCTTCAGGCACTGTTTGCAGACCACTTAAAACTCCACTGTGCTTTCCCTTTTCTCCAAACAGGATGCTCCCAATGTTAAAAAAAAAAAAATTCTTAGGGAAAAAGTAGGAAAGTTAATCCAAAAAAGAAATCTAAACTTCATAGGTTATCCAGCTGCAGAAATGCCATGAGGCTGAGTTTTTGCTTTTTAGGGATCCCAAGGATAAATGGGTATGACAAAGAATGTGACATTAAGCTGAGAAAGGTGGTTCATACGTGTAATCCCAGCACTTTGGGAGGCTGAGGTGGGCAGATCAGGAGGTCAGGAGTTCAAGACCAGCCTGACCAACATAGTAAAACCCCATCTCTACTAAAAATACAAAAATTAGCTGGGCCTGGTGGCATGCGCCAGTTAATCCCAGATACTCAGGAGACTGAGGCAAGAGAATCTCTTGAACCCAGGAGGCAGAGATTGCAGTGAGCTGAGATTGTGCCACTGCACTCCAGCTTGGGCAACAGAGTGAGACTCCATGGAATATAGAATATTCAATAGACCTGTCACACATCTCTTACTATAAAGACCATTGTGATTACATTGAGCCCACCAGGATAATACAGGCTAATTTTTCATCTCAAGGTCAGCTGACACAAGTTTAATTCCACATGCAACCTTAATTTCTCTTTGCTATGTAACCTAACATATCCATAGGTTCTGAGGACTAGGATATGGACATATTTGACAGCCATTATTTTGCCCACTACAACACCTCAGTCCTCAATTGTGTTTAGGGTGTCAATAAGTCCAGAATAAACCCTTGGTTTTATCTATTTCATAAACTAAACCTCCTGTTTTCTTTAGGGTAGCATAAGGAGAAAATGGCAGTTAATGACTGGGCAGACTGGGGGATAGAATCTGAATATCTAACTCCAATAATTCTTAAAGAAAATTTCAATGAGTCTCCCTGTTTCTATCTCCACTTTCATCTTCCCATTTTCATAAATACCTGGTGTGTATACCAGGTATATCAATTTCTGAGACTTTAGAAGATTCTATGGATTAAATTAGTACATTGGATTGCTTCTTGTCTCTCCTTGACTGCAAGTTTAGGATTCAGCTCTCTCAAGTGTCTCTAAGTCAATTGCTACTCATTAATTTTCCTTCTAGCCTCCAAAATTTCATTACCATTGTCTTCTTTTCTGTTCTCTTTGTCCTTGTGGGTTTATACCTTTGGGGTAGATTAAATATAGATATATCTGTAATTAATTTTCTCCTTATATTCATGCCCCTTGAAATGTAAATTGCAGCTCCACTAACAAAGTGGCAAAGCCATTTTTTTTCCCATCCCTTAAGTCTAGGCAGGCTTTGTGACTTGCTCCAGCCAACAGAATAAGGTACAAGTTACAATGTGTCAGATCAAAGGGTAGATCTCAAGAGACCCTAGATATTCCATTCACCTTCTTGAGATCCCCTTCTTCACCATGTGGACAAGCTTGATCTGACCTGATGCTGGATAGTAGCCTGAGTCAACTCATTGGTCCCAGCTGAGGCTCCGAAGATACGCGAGTCCAGTCAAGATTAGCAAATCTGGACTTGACCTGCAGCTGACTGCAAATACATGAAGGAGCCCTGCTGAAACCAAAAACTCATTTATCTGAGCCCAGCTCACACTGCTAATTCACAGAATCTGAGCTAAATAAATGGTTGTTGTTTTAAGCCACTTTATTTTGAGCATATATTGCTATGCAGCAAAAGCTAACTCATATAGTCTTTAAAAATCCCTTTACTTCATTAATTAGAAATCCAGGAGCAGACTGTAGATGTGTGTTCAATCCCTCATCCTTATAGGGAACTCTTGATTGACTGTTTCCTCAATAAGATCTGTTCAATAGAGAACCATAGAAGTATGCTCAGATATCACATTAAATTTTATTATTTATTTTTGATTCATTCACTTGATTTTGTTTCAGTATTTCTTTTAGATTCAGGGGTTACATGTGCTGGTTTGTTACCTGTGTATATTGCGTGATGGTGAGGTTTGGGGTACAAAATGATCACATCATCAAGGTTCTGAGCATAATACCCAATAGTTAGTTTTTCAATCCTTGTGCCCCTCCCTACCTAACCCCTCTAGAAATCCCCAGGATCTATTGCTGACATCCTTATATCCATGAGTACCCAATGTTTAGCTCCCATTTATAATTGGAACGTGTGGTATTGGGTTTTCTGTTTCTGCGTTAATTCACTTAGGATA
This sequence comes from Saimiri boliviensis, assembly GCF_048565385.1. Classification (NCBI taxonomy): domain Eukaryota; kingdom Metazoa; phylum Chordata; class Mammalia; order Primates; family Cebidae; genus Saimiri; species Saimiri boliviensis. Next base: position 54,697,255 of record NC_133463.1, on the reverse strand, counting down.
ATGGTCTCCAGCTGCATCCATGCTGCAAAGGACATGGTTTTATTCTTTTTTACAACTATTTAGTATTCAATAGTATATATGTATCACATTTTGTTTATCCAGTCCATCATTAATGGGCACCGAGGCTGATTCTATGTCTTTGCTATTGTAAATCATTTACTGGATTTTTTAAAAAGCAGTAACTTTGTCCAAAGCATAGCTGACACAGCATCTGGTTTTTCATGATTCCTGTTAATCAAAAAAGTAGTTGCCATGATGATACTCAACATTCCATTTGAAGCACATTCTTATTCTTAATTCCTACAAATATAATACATTCTGTGACTTTCCTTATTTTACCCTCCACCCATACCCTTTCTTGGTACTCTTAAATAGGCATTCTTTTAGCATCTTTTGTCACAGGACAATACAGAACATAATTTTGAAATGTGGCCAGTTAATATTGAATTAAAATAAGTTCTACTGATGCACTATTTTTTTTTGCTAATTTTGCATCATTTGAAATGGTATAGTCTGTCTAAAACAGAGTAAAGCTTTCTAAGATAATAATAGTACATAGCTCATAGTTCAATGTTTCCAAGTATTGAGATCCAAAATCTTAAGTTATATTTCATAATACATACAATGCCTAGTTTTGTTGGCATTCATTAATTGATTTTATTTTGATAGCTCTTTAAATGTTAGTATTTTCGTCATCTGAATAGTTATTTATTTTCTAAGTTTGATCACAAAAGAAATTATTTGAAATAATTATTCAGGAGGACAAAGTCCTTCCAATATTTGAAGGATGATTGCTGTGTCTTTGGCTCTGATTGTCAAACTAAAGTAGGATATAGCTCTAACCAATATAATAATTATTCTATCCTATCCCAGTTATTAGGTTCAGGAATACAATTATCATTAAACAGAAGCTTTTAATAATTTTTCCCAGCACTTAGTTTTTATCAACTGGGTTACAATTAAATGTGCTTATTTTAGCCCTAAATTCAATGATAATAGATTATTCACAGCCTTTGCAGGCAACATAAAGGATTTCTGAGCAATATATAGCAAAAAATCAAAGTAAAAGAAGGAAATCATACTGTTGCCTTGGTTATTAATGGATTTGGAACTTCTTCTGCATTCACTAATGATTATTACCATTTCCTTTTTTTTATTACATTTTAGGTTTTGGGGTACATATGAAGAACATGCAAGATTGTTGCATAGGTACACTCATGGCAGTGTGGTTTACTGCCTTCCTTCCCCTCACCTGTATCTGTCATTTCTCCCCATGCCATCTCTTCCCACCTCTCCACCCCCCCGTCTCTCCTCCATTTCCCCTCAAAGGACCCCAGTGTGTAGTGCTCCCCTCCCTGTGTCCATGTGTTCTCATTGTTCAACACCCACCTATGAGTGAGAACCCATCTGTGTTTGATTTTCTGCTCTTGTGTCAGTTTGCTGAGAATGATGGTTTCCAGGTTCATCCATGTCCCTACAAAGGATACGAACTCATCGTTTTTGATGGCTGTGTAATATTCCATGGTGTATATGTACCACATTTTCCCTGTCCAGTCTATCATCGATGGGCATTTGGGTTGGTTCCAGGTCTTTGCTATTGTAAACAGTGCTGCAATGAACATTCGTGTGCATGTGTCCTCATAGTAGAATGATTTATAATCCTTTGGATATATACCCAGTAATGGGGTTGCTGGGTCAAATGGGATTTCTATTTTTAGGTCATTGAGGAATCGCCACACTGTCTTCCACAATGGTTGAACTAATTTACACTCCCACCAACAGTGTAAAAGTGTTCCTGTTTCTCCACATCCTCTCCAGCATCTGTTGTCTCCAGATTTTTTAATGATCACCATTCTAACTGGTGTGAGATGGTATCTCAATGTGGTTTTGATTTGCATTTCTCTAATGACCAGTGATGATGAGCATTTTTTCATGTTTGTTGGCCTCCTGTATGTCTTCTTTTGTAAAGTATCTGTTCATATCCTTCGTCCACTTTTGAATGGGCTTGTTTGTTTTTTTCTTGTAGATCTATTTTAGTTCTTTGTAAATTCTGGATATCAGCCCCTTGTCAGATAGGTAGACTGCAAAAATTTTTTCCCATTCTGTTGGTTGCCGATTCACTCTACTGACTATTTCTTTTGCCGTGCAGAAACTGTGGAGTTGATTAGGTCCCATTTGTCTATTTTGGCTTTTATTGCCAATGCTTTTGGCGTTTTGGTCATGAAGTCCTTGCCTACACCTATGTCCTGAATGGTTTTGCCTAGATTTTCTTCTAGAGTTTTTATGGTGTTACGTCTGATGTTTAAGTCTTTAATCCATCTGGAGTTAATTTTGGTGTAAGGTGTCAGGAAGGGGTCCTGTTTCTGCTTTCTGCACATAGCTAGCCAGTTTTCCCAACACCATTTATTAAACAGGGAATCCTTTCCCCGTTGCTTGTTTTTGTCAGGTTTGTCGAAGATCGGATGGTTGTAGATATGTTGTATTTCCTCTGAGGCCTCTGTTCTGTTCCATTGGTCTATATCTCTGTTTTGGTACCAGTACCATGCTGTTTTGATTACTGTAACCTTGTAGTATAGTTTGAAGTCCTGTAGTATGATGCCTCCTGCTTTGTTCTTTTTGCTTAGAATTGACTGGGCTATGTGGGCTCTCTTTTGGTTCCATATGAAGTTTAAGGTGTTTTTTTCCAGTTCTGTGAAGAAGGTCATTGGTAGCTTGATGGGAATAGCGTTGAAGTTGTAAATTACTTTGGGGAGTATGGCCATTTTCACGATGTTGATTCTTCCTAACCATGAACATGGAATGTTTCTCCATCTGTTTGTGTCCTCTCTTATTTCATTGAGCAGTGGCTTGTAGTTCTCTTTGAAGAGGTCCTTTACGTTCCTTGTTAGTTGTATTCCTAGGTATTTTATTCTCTTTGTAGCAATTGTGAATGGCAGTTTGTTCTTGATTTGGCTCTCTTTAAGTCTGTTACTGGTGTATAGGAATGCTTGTGATTTTTGCACGTTGATTTTGTATCCTGAGACTTTGCTGAAGTTGTTTATCAGTTTCAGGAGATTTTGGGCTGAGACGATGGGGTCTTCTAGATATACAATCATGTCATCTGCAAATAGAGACAATTTGATTTCCTCCTTTCCTGTTTGAATACACTTTATTTCTTTTTCTTGCCTGATTGCTCTGGTTAGAACTTCCAGTACTATATTGAATAGGAGTGGTAAGAGAGGGCATCCTTGTCTAGTGCCAGATTTTAAAGGGAATGCTTCCAGTTTTTGCCCATTCAGTATGATATTGGCTGTTGGTTTGTCATAAATAGCTTTTATTATTTTGAGATATGTTCCGTCAATACCTAGTTTATTGAGTGTTTTTAGCATAAAGGGCTGTTGAATTTTGTCAAAGGCCTTCTCTGCATCAGTTGAGATAATCACGTGGTTTTTGTCTTTGGTTCTGTTTATGTGGTGAATTACGTTTATGGACTTGCGTATGTTGAACCAGCCTTGCATCCCTGGGATGAATCCTACTTGATCATGGTGGATAAGCTTTTTGATATGCTGTTGCAATTGGCTTGCCAGTATTTTATTGAAGATTTTTGCATCTATTTTCATCATGGATATTGGCCTGAAGTTTTCTTTTCTTGTTGAGTCTCTGCCAGGTTTTGGTATCAGGATGATGTTTGTCTCATAAAATAATTTGGGAAGGATTCCCTCTTTTTGGATTGTCTGGAATAGTTTCAGAAGGAATGGTACAAGCTCCTCTTTGTATGTCTGGTAGAATGTGGCTGTGAACCCATCTGGACCTGGGCTTTTTTTGGGTGGTAGGCTCTTAATTGCTGCCTCAACTTCAGACCTTGTTATTGGTCTATTCAGGGTTTCGATTTCTTCCTGGTTTAGGCTTGGGAGGATGCAGGTGTCCAGGAATTTATCCATTTCTTCCAGGTTTACTAGTTTATGTGCATAGAGTTGTTTGTAACAATCTCTGCTGATGGTTTGGATTTCTGTGTAATCTGTGGTGATATCCCCTTTATCGTTTTTTATTGCATCAATTTGGTTATTCTCTCTTTTCTATTAATCTGGCTAGTGGTGTATTTTGTTGATCTCTTCGAAAAACCAGTTCCTGGATTTATTGATTTTTTGGAGTTTTTTGTGTCTCTATTTCCTTCAGTTCTGCTCTGATCTTAGTTATTTCCTGTCTTCTGCTAGGTTTTGAGTTTTTTTTATCTTGCTCCTCTAGTTCTTTCAATTTTGATGATAGGGTGTCAATTTTAGATCTCTCCTTTCTTCTCATGTGGGCACTCATTGCTATATATTTTCCTCTAGAGACTGCTTTAAATATGTCCCAGAGATTCTGGTATGTTGTGTCTTCGTTCTCGTTGGTTTCAAAGAACATCTTTATTTCTGCCTTCATTTCATTGTTTATCCAGTCAACATTCAAGATCAAGTTGTTCAGTTTCCATGAAGCTGTGCGGTTCTGAGTTAGTTTCTGCATTCTGAGTTCTAACTCGATTGCACTGTGGTCTGAGAGACTGTTTGTTATGATTTCTGTTCTTTTGCATTTGCTGAGGAGTGATTTATTGCCAATTATGTGGTCAGTTTTAGAGTAGGTGTGATGTGGTGCTGAGAAGAATGTATATTCTGTGGATTTGGGGTGGAGAGTTCTGTAAAGGTCTATTAGGTTTTCTTGTTCCAGGTCTGAGTTCAGGTCCTGGATATCCTTGTTGATTTTCTGTCTGGTTGATCTGTCTAATATTGACAATGGGGTGTTAAAGTCTCCCACTATTATTGTGTGGGAGTCTAAGTCTCTTTGTAAGTCATTAAGAACTTGCCTTATGTATCTGGGTGCTCCTGTATTGGGTGTGTATATATTTAGGAGCGTTAGCTCTTCTTGTTGCAGCGATCCTTTTACCATTATGTAATGTCCTTCTTTGTCTCTTTTGATCTTTGTTGCTTTAAAGTCTATTTTATCAGAGATGAGAATTGCAACTCCTGCTTTTTTTTTTTTTTTTTTTTTTTTTTTTTTTTTTTTTTTTGCTCTCCATTTGCTTTGTAGATCTTCCTCCATCCCTTTATTTTGAGCCTTTGTGTATCTTTGCATGTAAGATGGGTTTCCTGGATACAGCACACTGATGGGTTTTGGCTTTTTATTCAATTTGGCAGTCTGTGTCTTTTGATTGGGGCATTTAGTCCATTTACATTTAGGGATAGTATTGTTTTGTGTGAATTTGATACTGTCATTTTGATGCTACCTGGTTGTTTTGTTGGTTAGTTGATGCAGATTCTTGATTGTGTTGATGCTTTTTTACCATGTGGTATGTTTTTGGAGTGGCTTGTACTGGTTGTTCCTTTATATGTGTAGAGCCTCTTTCAGGAGTTCTTGTAGAGCAGGTTTGGTGGTGACCATTTCTTACATAAAACAAAAGCCAATATTTGGGATATAGAAACTTGACATGAACATATTAAAAACATACAAAATGGAAAACATGTGAGAGACACAAATGCCAGTAAGAACATATGCTAAAAAATGGTAAAGATAGGATATGACATGAGCCCAAAGAGGAAATTAACAAATAGTAATAAAATCCAGTATTTTTGAGAGCTTACCATTTTATGCCCTTTCACAATCCTATCATATAGGTACAATTATTCTCATTTTGCAGGTGTTATTATTTTCATTTTGCAGTACCTATCAGATAGGTACTATTATTATTCTCTGAGAAACAGAGGGGTTAAGTGACTCTCCTAATATTACATAGCTAGAATAGGATGCAACAGTGGCCATACCCAGCGGTCTGTTGCAAGAGCCCAGGCTCTTAACCACTGCACTACAGATTCCATGCCAGAAGGAAGCCATATGAAGATTGCTTTCCATGGAATTTGGCATTTGGCCTTCTCTAATCCACTTCCCTCTACTAACTAAAAATATCCTTCAAGATATAAAAATTATTATACCGATATAAGCAAATGTGTATGTGGAATTATATCATCTTCTTTTAAAAATTCTTTGTCTTGATATTTCTTCTTAAATCTTGTACAGTCTGCTTTTCACCTTTTGCTTTTTTGCTTTGACTTCATTTAATAAAATACCTATGTCATTGGCCTATTTAACAATTAATGAGACAATAATATGCTTTTATGGTGATTGCAGTGGTCATAGTTTCTTTTATATCATACAGGTGTGCAGTCAATGCACCTCTTAAATTCTATGGAGTGTGGTCCTCCTTCTAATTGCAGTAAATTGGTTGCACTAATCACTTTGAGTTGTCGGCCAACATAGTTATAGATTTGTACCAGGTGTTCTAAAGGAAGATAATTGCTTAAGAGTAAAAAGTATTTCAACACCGTTGATTTTAAAAAATCCAATGTTAACTCCACATGCTGATTTCATATTTTATTCACTTATTCATTCATTCACTTATCCTTAAAAAAATACATTGTGCATCAAATGTATGTCAGTCATTAAACCAAACATCAGAAGAATGAAAAGTGTGGGATATACTTCCTGCCTTCACATAAGTTAGTGGCTATAATAATGAAATAAAGGATACTACGAGCCACAAAAAAAGAGATATATAAAAATTTCCATAAGAACCAAAAGGAGTGAATAACTAGCTATGTGTTCGAGGTCTGGAGTCAGAGTCACAAAGGAAATAATAACACTTAAGCTAAATCTTGAAGAATATGTAGGAATTAACCAGTTGTGGGGAACGATGCAGTTCCTGGGCACATCAGCACAATCTGTGTGGCTGACACAAGGTGTGCATGTGGGGGAAGGGCCTCGCCTTGAGGCTGCACCTGTCAAGTGGATTCAAATCGTGGAAGATCTTTTATTTCAGGGAAGAACATAAACTTTTTTCTTTTTAACAATAAAGAAGCATGGAAGAGTTCTAATCAAAGAGTGGTTGTATCTCAGACAAAATACATTGCATCTTCTCTTGTAATTTTCTGTGTACAAGTCCGTCTCCCACTAGACTTGTCACAGTGTCTGGCACATCATGGGTGTTCCATAAAGTTAAGTAAATCGTGAGTGATTGAATTAATATTTTTTTAAAAAAGATAACATGGTCAACCATACAAACCGTGGATTTGATTAGGGTCAGTTAGAAGGCATGGAAACCATTTGGAAAGCTTGTATTTGTACAGATACATCATAATGAGAGTCTGTACAAAACTATGGCGATAAGTACCAAAATGCAAAGCCATCTAAGCACTGTCCTAAAACGGACCAGTAGCCACTTTATTATCAACCCTGTGAAATCTTGTGAACAGATGTGAAGAAAACCTTCAGGCCTGCAATAGTATTGCACCACCTACCCAGCTTATTGAGGGCACTCACCTGGACTGCCATCAACTCCTCAAATGCCCCATAATCTTGTTTGGGACTGATACTGTCAAACTCCTCATAAGTAAGTAACACAAAGAGGTCTTCCTTGAACTGAAAACTCTGTCCCTTGTTATAACCCACATTTTTCAGCAAACATTTTGGATATAATTGCACTGCTTTGATATGATGTCTATCTGAACTGTTAGAAATTCAAACTATGTCTTTAACAGGTCTAACAGTGGTGACTTCTAACATCAGCAAAATTCTGTAGCAGTAGTGACAACAGTAATACTAGGCAAGAGGACTTATAAATAAGAGAGAGGCTGAGAACTAACAAGATACAAAGAATGTAAATGATAAACTATAGTGAGAGCTCAGTGCACATTTAATTACCATTCTTTATAGCCAGAGCAGAGGCCTTTGATTGCCCGTAGAGCTAAAGAATAAATGAAACTAATGCAAGCAAAGTGCTCAGAGAATGTAATAGACCAATATTAAAAAACATTACAAAGGGAAACTACCCTTTTACTACAATACTATTAGCATTATATATTTATAAAGATGAATAGAAATTGTTTATTACCTGATTCTTGGAAGCACCTCTTGAAACAAAAGCAGCAGAAGAAAATATATATGTATATAGCTATATTCATTCTCTAGACCTCTTTCTGTGAACTCAAATTGTTTCAGATTAAAACTTGTTTCTCTTCCAAACTCAGGCTAGGAAGATAAGCAACTATTTTTTCTCACTCTTTTTGTCCTTCCACCCCACCCTCCACCTCAGAAAAACAAAGGGCCTCTAAGTATACCAGATATTTTCCCAGCAACAAGATTTTCCTAAGTGTAAAAACTCTGAATAGAAGAAATCAAACATTAAAAAGTGAATGGTTTTCCATTTTCAGCACAGACATAATTAATTTTCACATCACATATTCACAAACAAAAGCATGATCAATATTATACCACTATGCTGAAACAGAGACAAACGACATTTGAAAATCATCAAGCTATGAGCAGAAACAAGGAACCAAGAAAAAGGAGCTGGTTTGGGCAGAAAATGATGAGTTTGGCATTACACAATGCTGCTTTTGTAGGAAGGAAAATACCCATATTTTGGTGAACTGTCTTTCCTCATTCTCTGTTCAGTTTTAGGACAGTGTTTAACAAAATACATATTAAAAGTCAAAATGCTTAAGACCTAGGCCGGGTGTGGTGGCTCAAGCCTGTAATCCCAGCACTTTGGGAGGCCGAGGTGGGTGGATCACGAGGTCAAGAGATCGAGACCATCTTGGTCAACATGGTGAAACCCTGGTTTTCTCCTACAAATACAAAAATTAGCTGGGCATGGTGGCATGTGCCTGTAATCTCAGCTACTCAGGAGGCTGAGGCAGGAGAATTGCCTGAACCCAGGAGGCCGAGGTTGCGGTGAGCCGAGATCGCGCCATTGCACTCCAGCCTGGGTAACAAGAGCGAAACTCCGTCTCAAAAAAAAAAAAAAAAATGCTTAAGACCTATAAAAACATATTTTTGGTTTGCATTTTAAGAAATTAAGTAAAAATGGTACAAAATAATTCCATTCAAAAGTGCAATTTTTATGGAGAACATCCATGATGAAAATTTTCATTTTATCTCTTATTCTTAAGGTCTGCAGCCTGGCATCTCCTCACTAGAACCACACTGATGTTCTCATCTTTAAAACCCTAAAACTCACCAACTTAAATATGTACGCTGTGACAATAATGACAGGTCCTTAAGGTGATGAATAAAAACAGGAGTATATATCTGTTCTAACTGGCATTTCCTTCTCAACTGACTTATTTGTGGGACCTGGTACAGCATGGTTTGCCAGCAAGTTCACATGCCAATGCTTGGGCCAGGACCACAATGTGTATCCTTTCAATCAATGGAATCAGCAGTGCATTGTTTAAAAAGAAGTCCAGTTATAGATTAACAGATTTTCTTATGAAGATCCAGCAGAACCATGTATTGTTTTTCACTGTTTCTTAGCATCAAACCCTAACGATTCCTTTAATTACTGTTTTGGTGAAAGGATCACATTGATCTGCCCACATGTTAGCTTGTTAATTTTTTTTTTTTTTTTTTTTTTTTTGCCAGTGAGTCAGTTGATATGGGAATATTGCTTTGCTTAAGTAGATAAATATCAACAATGTACTTTAAAAAATACCAAGTACTCTTGCAAACCATCTCCCTCTTTCACATATGTGCACACACTGTGCACAGAAACCACACTTAAATGTTCTGTGTGTCTGTGAATATATGTGATAGAAGTTTACTTATGAATGAGATTAGGGTGTGACATTCAGACAGAGGTGCCAAACAGGAAGGAAGATATTTGGCTCTAAAGTGAAGGATGAAGGGTCAGTGTGAAGACGGGGATATGGAAGTTATCTGCTTAGAATAAATAATAGAAAGCATGTCAATGGATAAAATCATAAATGGAAGAGAACGATGCCTTAATGAGTTGCTGTTAAACTAAATTTGGCCTGAGGATGCTTTAGTGCTTTGAGTTCTTACATAATAAACTGCAACCTAACTTAGCATGTAAACTAACTGAAAGCCTAATTTCAGAGTGTCCTTTTGTAACAAACAGCTGAGTCTCAGCCTATCACAGCAGCTGAGCTTCAGTCAGTTACAGGCAGTCAACTGATGAAGCTATGCTCAGATGAGGCAAACGCTGAGCTATAACCAATCAAGCTGTTTCTCTTCCTCACCTCTGATTTGTGTCCATCAATGCTGTCTGCCCACATTGTGGAGCAGAATCCCTGCTGGTTCTGAGTGCTGCCCCATTCTCAAATCATTCCTTGCTCAATTAAACTCTGTTAAATTTAATTTGTCTAAAGATTTACAGAGCCTTAATCCTAAATTCTATACTTAGCTCAAATAAGCTAATTGAGTTAATAATATAGGAAGCATTTGTTCTTGTTTTTATTCTGGTTTTGTTTGTGTTAGTTTGGTTTTTGCCTGCCTGGCTTCTGATCTCATTTGAGGATTCTGGCAGAAATAATATCTCCCTTTTCACGAGTAGGGACACGTGTAGACCACAATCTGTGTCAATAAAATCAGCCCAGACTTATCCTATCAGGAAAGATAGTTCACTTTTAACTGCAGCTGCTAAGCTGGAAGTTCTGTAAGCCTAAAACTGTTGCTGAGTCTTCTGCACCCCTTGGGGAAAGTTTGTGTTAGGATGATGTCAACACAGAAGAAAAGAACTAACAGGGCGAAAGAGAGGACTTCCTGGTGGCATCATTTGGTTTATGAGATCAAGTTGTGCTTGAAGCTCAACTATCTCTGGACATACCATTTGCAACAGAAAGAATTCTGACTTATTCAGATAGTTGTAGAAATGAGTCAGAATCATCATGTCATAATGGGAGGAAAATAAACTTTCTATCATAAATTTACAGCTATTTATAAAATGAAACTCTTGTTTACAAAATGCAAAATTGCCAGCAAATCATTATTGGACAATATTATTTTATTTTTGTTTGTTTTGAGGTATACAAACACTAGTCTTCCCAGATCAGAGCTATAAAGACACTAACTACTTTGAGAACTGTAGAAGTGACATAAGTTGGAATCTTCCAAGAGAAGAAGCAAAGGAAAAACTGAACTGGTGATTACTGTAATGACCCCTCCTTTCTCTGAATGACTGCCCTCAGTGACCTCCATCCAGCAAACAAGTCATCATTGTCAGTCAGCTTCACCGAAAATCTGTAGTAAGACTTGCTTAAAATACATATGAGACTGTTCACAGTTGTCAGTTTCTCATTTATGATTTTTCTTAATTCTTAATCTATTAATCTATATAACCTCTCTGGCAAAAGTCATTTAGTGTATTAAAAACTAAAGTAACTTATAAAAAATTTGAACTTTCTTGGTGCCTTTATTAATATACTAAATGCTCAGAAAAGAAAGATCAACTTAGTTTTATATGTCCAGACAACAATTTGGAACCATTAGAACCCAGAAAAACAACTGAATAGCATATAATGAGCCCTACTCTGTGCCAGGGACCATGCTAAATAATTTAATCTCAATATACTAAAGGGCTGATAACCTTACAAAATACAAATATGAAAAATAAAACCAGATAAATTGAATGACTTACAGGTCACAGAGCAGTGAAATTATAAATTATATTACCATATGCTGAATCACAAACCCATGTTCTTAATCACTCCATTATACTGCCTCTAATCAACATCTCTACTTAAAGAGCTGTAGGATGACCACCTTTGATAACTGGAACTTGATTTGCAAGGCTTTTCCCAGGCTTCAGGCAAACAAGGAAACTGAAAAGATAAATTTAGAATGCCTTCCCAGCCCCTAAATTATTAAAGTTTAAGATATAGCAAAAAGGGAGTGATGAGGTCAGAATTCATGAGACACAGCACAGGGTCATATTTTTACTGTAGCACATATTATATACTGCAAAAATTATTTATCTGCTCGTTTTCTTCCTTAGCAAGCTATGAACTCCTAAAAGAGAGAGATCATGCTCTGTTCATCCCTGAATCCCTTGAATCTGGCTTAATAGCTCCCACAAAGAAGGAGATTAATACAATTTTGCTGAATAAATGAGAACGCCCTTAAGAGACTCCTTTGTAGAGTGTGTGTATGGACGTTCCTCTGGAACAGGGTGAATCAATGGAATTTTTCCTTACTTTGAGGTTCCAAGAAAGGCTAAGTGGGGCACTTAAATCTGGGATACCATGTGGTTGTCAGTAAGTTTATTTATCTAATGCAGTGCCAAAGAATAAAATAAGAGTTTTTAATTATGAAAATGACTTGTTTACTATATGGAAAAAATAATAATTTTAGAGTCAACCATAATCTTACTAGCCAGAAATAGCTATAGTTAACATTTTGGTGTTTTTCCTTCCAATCTTTTACATACATACATATACACAACTACATATATAATTACCTCATGTATATTTTCTCTTAATGTTATATTATGAATATTTTCCAAATGTTTACAAAGTTATTGAAAACACAGTTTTAATAACTACATTAAATTCTATTGTGTAGATGCTTTAGAATGCTTTCAATCTCTCAGCAATAATGCCAGTCAGCAAATATTTATTGAGCAGCTGCTATGTATGGGGCATGAGTGCTAAGCTCCGGAAAGATACAGTAATGAATGTTGTAGATGTGGCATGCATGGAGCTTATGATCCCCTCCCAGCAAACATTTAGGTGTTTTCAATGTGTTGCTATTTTCAGAAACAGTATGATGAATGTCTTTCTACAAATATCTTTCTAAAATCTTGTTTGCATGTGTGCAAGCACTCACATGTATACAATAGTGAAATAAAAATTTTATAAAACAATGTGAATCCTTACTGTTAGAGACAGAATGCTTGTTCCTAGGTACTACAAGGAAAAATTAGTATTCAAACAAAAAGTTATCTCAGCAAGGCAGTTTTACTTTCTGCAGAAAGGGGACTACTCACCAGCAGTCTCGCTACAAGAGTACAATGAACAAAGGAAAGGCAGGCATATATATTTACTCTTTATGCATTGCGTCCTTACTGCTGTGTCTGATCTCAGTTGGAGCCAGACCTCACAATCTAAAATTCAACTTGATTGGCTAACAACTTAAAACTTTTCTAAATAGGTAGGGACAATGGAGAACAAAGGAAAAGGGGACACTGCTTACAAAGTACTTAGAAAAGTAATAACATTCCTAAATAAGGAAGGGGCATAGGCTGCAAGCTGGGACATGCCTGTGAACACATCTAGCACAGACATCTTGGTTAAAGTACAGGGACATAGAATGTACTTATTCCTTTATGTCTGATAGCTACAGAGGATAGGGCTTAACAAAGAGTAATTAGCAAAAAGCAAAAAGGCATTGAAGAAAGTCTTTGAAAGAAACTATTATTTCTAACATTTATTATTATTATTTAACAAGAAGGAAAACTTTGAAGAGGACCTTTCTACTTTTCACATTTACTATATATAATGTATTCCTAGCTTTCTATTCCATTATAGTCTAAAAAATTTCTTTTTCAAAATTGTTACAGGTAGGTAGATAGGCGTCAGCTGGGCAGGAGAGGGGTCTCCCCGACCTACTAGGAATATCAGGTTCAACAATTACTGATGTGGCTACATTGTCTGGGGTATATACCCTGGGGTTCATCATCTCACACCAGGAAAATTTAGGACACAGACACACACAAGGAGTTTAGAAGCCGGGGTTTAATAGGCAGAAGAGAAGAGACAGAGAAACAGCATTCTCTATATATTGAGAGGGGTCTCCTAGCAGAAAGGGCCAGTTGGTGGGCAGCAAATGTGTTGAATTTTATAGTCAGGTTTGAGGAGGCAGTGTCTGATTTACATAGGGCTCGCAGATTGATCAGGTATGACATTTACATAGCATGTTCCCACATGCTGGCCACCTCATCCTAATCTTATTATGCAAATGAACTCTCCTGTTAACCAGAGCCATCTCATCTGCTCATTACTGTACATGCCGCTGAAAAAGGGAAGATGGGGCTGCCATTTTGAACATGACTGCCACAACTGCCGGCATCTATGACTGTAGCTCAATTTTACAGGCTGCTTTTTGTTAGAAAGGAAAATGATTTGGGGCTACTTTTCATTAAAAGGTAAATCTTATTGAGGACTTCCATACCCTCACTATCCACCTAAGTAATTTTTTCTTACCTCCTGTATCATTATCACACTGCCTCACTAAAAATTACAATTTGGCAGCCCACCCAGGGTGCCAGGGAGAGGTGATTTCCTGATGATCCATAGCTATTAACATTAAATTGTTGATTGAATGCAGATGCCAGGGAGAAAAACTTCCTGGCCATGAGCACTAAAACACAAAATGGCACAGTATGACCTTCCAGGTGCACTATCCACTGGAAAAAGTAAAGAAAGCTTCAGATGGGCATGCATGCAATTTCCTAAACACACTCTGTGTGCTCAATTCCTAAGGTTAAGGTGAGTACTCCGCATGCAGAAAGCCCACCCTAAGAGAAGAATCATGGGAAAGAGGAGCCAATACAGCCCTAGGATCAATGTTAAACGCTCCCTTTTCTCTTTGACCTTCAGGAGTCTCTTGAATCTCTTCCAAGTGAACTTTCCTTCCTTTCCTGTTCTAAAGTCTTTTTAATTAAACTTCCACTGCTGCTCTGAAATTTGCCTCTGTCTCTTTTTTTCCTTTATGCTCCTCTGTTGAATTCTTTCTTCTGAGAAGGTAAGGACAGATGTTGCTGCAGACCCATACGGATGTGACGCTGGTAACCTGGGGTAACTCAGATGTCTGCCACAAGTAACAAAATGACTGGTTTTGATCTGCTACATTGATTTATGACCCACTAAGGAGTAAGGACCTACAGTTTGAACAACACTGCCATAGACCATGGTAAAGCACCATGATTTGTCACTACAGGGCCTAATAAGCACTCTAGTACCTACTAAGCATCAAACTAAGTTATCAGCTATAGAAGAAGCATGGGGCTTTCTGAAAAACCAAAAGACCTCAGCAAAGTCTCAGAAAAGCTCCTGTTAAGAGGATTGTTGCCATCAGCAAAAGCCACTAGAAGTAATTTCTATCTCTCAAAGCTGTCAAAAATAATAGGGTCAACTAAAGGGAGGGACCTAAAGGGAGGATTCTTGCTAAGAAAAGCAAGGCCAATAAGAGCAGGTGCCAGGAGGCTTCACCATCAGGATGCTCCTCTGCTGAAAGAAATTGCCAAGAGCAGCTGAGACATCCCTGACAGAAGATATGATGGTTAACAAGAACCATCATTATAGCATCAGAGTATCTGGATGGAAGAATTTAAATGCCCAGAGGTCTTTAGCTTTATTCCTCTTTATAGACCTTGTCATCTTTAAAATCAAGATAATTGTTAAGTTGTTGGGGTTTTTTTTTTATGCAATTGTCACCAACAAGGAAGAATAATAATTTTCTGGCTAAAATCCAATAAAGCTAGAGGCCCAGAAAACCACAGAGACACTGAGTTGTCAGCCCTTCAATTTCCTGTGGCTCAGAAAAGAGGGTAAATGGGCTGCAATTTGTAGTGAGAGTCTCACAGCAAATGCAATTGCAAGCGCAGTCTGCCAACTAAACTAGTAGAAGAAGATAGGGTAGTGGGTGGGTGAGGATTATAGCAGGATATGACGGGAAAAAGATTTTAAGAAGAGCTAAATATTTTAGAGCTTGAAGCAAAAAGACGAAGAGTATAGTGTTTCTAAAATCAGACATCTAGAGCTACCAATCATCCTGGTTTGCCTGGGACTGTCCCAGTTTTAGCACTGAAAGTCCTGCTTCCCAGGAAACCCCTCAGTCCTGAGCAAACTGGGAAAGTTGGTCACCCTGAGTCCAGTTAGTTTGCAACTTACAGATAGTGTGACTGCTCCTCACAGTCTTACTAATAGCATGACTCACTTAGTATCAGTGTGACTCAGCATCTCTCAGTGACTTACTTAGAATCTATGAGCTTTAGTTTCTTCTTCTGCAAAATGAGGATACTAGTGCTTATTCACAACCAGTCAAAGGAGATCAGAAGTACTTTTTGGTATTGCAGTTCTATTTCTGCATAGATGCAGAGGCTTGCCTCACAGTCAACTCTGAGCACAATAGCACCTAAGACAAGAATGCAGAGAAATGACTGAGTAACCTACCTTTAGTATGGAGTCAGTAGGATTGTAGTACTTGGGTCCTAGCACTGATGGCAGCCTTTCTGCACCCTAGTAAGTTTTGGGGGTTTTGTTTGTTTGTTTTTGTAGTGATGGGGTCTCACCATGTTGCTCAGGCTGATCTTGAATTCCTGCGCTCAAGCAATCCTCCTGCCTCAGCCTCCTGAGTAGCTGGGACTACAGGTGTACATCGTGGCACCAGCTCACCTTGGTAAGTTAGGAGTGACTTGGGCAATGCAAAAATAGCCTAGCTGCCCAAGAACTTTTAGGAACAAAGGAAAAGTAGGAGTTTGTAAAAAGAGTATGTTAATTATAATTTTGCACACATGCCCTGAAATGTCAGTGACAAATACGCAAGCTATTCAGCTTGTTTTGTCTTATAAACAGAACAAAAATGGTGGATAAGTTTACTAAATGTAGCCTGTCAAGTGTAAACAAATTGACATTATTCTGAGAGCAATATTATAGACAATTTACATTTTATTGCTTTTACATTGTCTCTCTCCTGTTGGAGGTAGTTTTTTGCCCCGCTTGGACTCATAGAGCTGGCTATATTTACTTGAATAGCTGCACTTTCAGATTCATATGTTCCAATTAAGTTAATGGCCCTTGTTTTTGTTATTGATATAAGGTCATGACTAAGCTACTTCATGCTTGTATTTTTGCTTCTTACCACAAGTGTTTCTAGACAAAGACCATAAAAAAAATGATTTTTGAAAAATCCAGCTTTTAAAGGTGATATCATTTAGTCAAAGTCTAATAATACTCCTTCAAGAAGAATGTTCTCTCAAGGTTGCTGTGCCCCAACTTTTAAAAAGCATGCTTTGGGAGGACTTTTTAAGTATAATGTCAGAAGACGCGGTGGCATAGATTCATGAATTACCAGAGGTAAAATGAAAGCCAAAAACAAACACATTGTCAGGGATGACGTACGGGAGGATTCAGTGAAGAAGAAAAGTAAATTTTACCAACTACTACGAAGGCCAAGAGATTTTTCAGAGCAATGATGCACAAGTCTTAAGAAATGAATTGTGATCTTTAAACTGTACTTGAGGCAAGAAATAAAATGAATAGAAATAAAATTTTAACATGACTGGGAGAACATGAAATTTAGGAAAACATAAAACTTCATAACCAAAAAACTTCCCAACCATAATACTTAAAGAAAAGAAAATAATGTTTTGCTCCCCATTCTATGTGTACCAAGCACTGAACTGGCTGCTCTCCTCGCATATATTTTGGAAATAGGTACTGGAATCCATATTCAATCTGAAAAGAATAAGAAACTTATTCAAGGTTACATAGCATTAAATAACTGCTGGGCTTTGAACTCAAGTCTGTCTGTTTCCAAAGTATATATATAGTTCAAATCAATTAAGATAAGCGCTTTCCAAAAATTGATTTGCGTAAGATTTCTCTTTTTCAGGACTTAAAAATCATGATTTCCCTTGACTTCTTTGTTAACTTCTAGACCAAGTTTCTGCCAAGGTCTCTTAGGCCTATCCTCAAACTGTGAACATTCTTTCATAGCTGACAAACATAATTTTCTGAAAGGTTATAGGCCACAGTAGAATGGGACATCAGATCTTTGCCAATTAGACAGTAAGTATCAATTTTGAGAAGAGTCAGCTAGGTTTGCATACCTCCTCTCCTAGCAGTGGGACCTAAGCAAGTCATTTACTCTCTCTAAGCTTCAGATTCCTCATCTAAAAAATGAGGATAATAATAGTATATGTCTCTAGATGTGTTTAAAGATGAAATTAAGTGGTATTAAAGCAATTAACAAAGCACTTAGTGAAGAGAAGGGTTTTATCTGAATCACTACATGCAGTCATTTGCAGGGATCCAGAAGTTTGGTCATTTTCAAAGTAATCTACACATATCCTACATTGAAACAGAAATCCCTAGGATTCTTTAGGGTTGATTTAATGTCCCAGGAGTTATGAGTACCTACTGAGGCTGCTTTGGCTTCACACAACCCAGTCAATGCCTATAGGAAATAAGATAAAGATCGCTTTATACTGAGACTTGGGCACTTGTTTGGGCTAATTATACCCACCTTAGTGCACTGAGCCAGAACAATCCAACAGCTGGCAAAGAAAGAAAGTACTGCCATTCATCTTCCATCTGTCTGTGACTGGGCCTCACCAGTCAGCCTTGCCCTTGCCAATCCCTCAGTATTTAAGGATCAGAGTCATGCCATTTACCTTAATATGCATCTTGAAGAATGTGCAATAATTTATCCAGGCACTATTCTAAGGATTGGGGATGGAGAGGCAAATAAAACAAACAAGGGCCATTCTCCTAAGCAGCTCCCATTCACAGTAGAGATACACACAATAAAAAATATGATTTTTCAACAGCAAAAGAAGTTATGAGATAAATGGAATGGAACGTTGGAATAGAGAGTGATTAGAGGGTCTAGAGTCATCTTAGAAGGCATCTCTGAGGGGTAACATCTGAGCTGGGACTTAAAATACTTTAGAAAGTAAGTGGTGATATAAGAAGTAAGGGAGGCAGTCATTAAAAGATCATATTACATAAAAGTCATGACACAAGGCCTGGAAGTGGCTTAGAGATATTTATAAGATTGTAAGATAAATGCATTTTTAACATAGTCATAAGAAAACCTCTTGCATCATAAGTGGAAGATTAACCATAAAGATGTGTCCACTTCTAAAGTGTTTTGTTCAAACACAGCATCCTGCCTGTCTGCTTATATTTCCTTCCCTCCCTGTTAAAGACCAAGATACTGGCCGGGCGCGGTGGCTCAAGCTTGTAATCCCAGCACTTTGGGAGGCCGAGGCGGGTGGATCACGAGGTCGAGAGATCGAGACTATCCTGGTCAACATGGTGAAACCCCGTCTCTACTAAAAATACAAAAAATGAGCTGGGCATGGTGGCACGTGCCTGTCCCAGCTACTCAGGAGGCTGAGGCAGGAGAATTGCCTGAACCCAGGAGGCGGAGGTTGCGGTGAGCCGAGATCGCGCCATTGCACTCCAGCCTGGGTAACAAGAGCGAAACTCCGTCTCAAAAAAAAAAAAAAAAAAAAAAAAAAAAAAAGACCAAGATACTATCTTTAAGTGAAAAAGACTTTTACCTCTTTTTTTTTTTTTTTTTTTTTTGTGGAGTTTCACTATTCTTGTTGCCCACGCTGGAGTGCAATGGTGAAATCTCGGCTCACTGCAACCTCCGCCTCCCAGGTTCAAGCAATTCTCCTGCCTCAGCCTCCTTAGTAGTCGGGATTACAGGTGCCAACCACCATGGCTGGCTCATTTTTGTATTTTTAGTAGAGACAGGGTTTTGTCATGTTGGCCAGTCTGGTTTCGAACTCATGACCTCAACTGATCTGCCCGCCTCAGCCTCCCAAAGTGCTGGGATTACAGGCATGAGCCACCATGCCTGGCTGACTTTTACCTCTTTAAGCCTCTGCATCCTCATCTGTCAAGTGGAAATAACGATGCTTCAGAATTGTTTTATGACTTGCAGTGAAGACTAAAAGAGACGATACACACAAAACCATCTACAGAGCATAGCTTCCAATCCACTTGAAAAAAAATGGCCAATCTGTGTGACTTTGCCTAGATGTGAGACAGACTCAGAGTGAAGCTTTTTAATGTATCTGTGTGGGACTTTTTTCATAAAAGTTTAAATATGTGAGATCTTTGCACTAAATAAAATATAAGAACCATAGGACCAAGTAAGAAAAAGCAAAACAGGCCAGGCGCAGTGGCTCATGCCTGTAATCTCGGCACTTTGGGAGTTTGAAGAGGGCAGATCACTTGAGGCCAGGAGTTCGAGACCAGCCTGGCCAACACAGCAAAACTCCATCTCTACTAAACATACAAAAAATTAGCCGAGTGTGGTGGTGCACACCGGTAATCCCAGCTACTCGGGAGGCTGAGGCATGAGAATAGCTTGAACCCAGGAGGCAGAGGTTGCAGTGAGTCCAGATCGCACCACTGTACTCCAGCCTGGGTGACAGAGTGAGACTCTGCCTCAAAACAAAACAAAAAAAGCAAAACAGATGAGTATTAGAAGATGAGGAAGGAGTGGGAGAGTAAAAACAGTGACATCCAGCTTCCAGAGGAATGAATGCAAGCCCCAAAGGATCTTGATGCTGCCTTGTCATCAGGAAAAGTACCATGTTCCTGAGTCACAGAGTCCCATAGGCCTTGTTCCTGAAAGGCACATCGAGGGACCTTACTAGAAAAACTAACAGGCCTGAATTCATGTTTTTCCACACACAGCATTACTTTCCATCTCCTTTGGATTCAAGTCGATTTGGATGTTTTGTGAGCAAAACATTACAGTAGAGAATTAAAGTGTTTATTTTTTCATTCATTCCACAAACATGCACAGATGTCCCCCTTTTATGTACCATATATCTATCATTCAGGGCCCTGTAGCTGGGAGAGTTGGGAGGTCCCCTTCACTCCTACTCCCATGTCAGGGCAGTGCTTCTAGGTGTGAATTCCTGATGGAATGAAATCAATTTATATAATGCTTGTGCACAAGTTCTTAAAATAGAATATTAAGCCATTGCTGTAAAGCTAATAGTGGATTAGCATATTCCCTTTGGAGTGTGGAAAAGGGAGTAGGAGGCATGGTTAATTCCCAGCTTCCCAGAGAGGTTTGAGAAAACTAGTCAGTTATCTAACAACTTAACATTTTTCAATGCTGTTTAACATTCAACAACTGAAAGTGGAAGTTGGCCCTGGCTACTACTTATTAAAACTCACAGAGCACTGTCGAAAAGATTTATGGTTTTAGCATCATTAAAATATGCATTTTCAGAAAAGATAAAAATCAAATGGCAAGAAACAGATGCTATTTGGAACTTAGCAAATACTTGGTATCATCTATAATTCAGATTACAAAACCTTTAAAAATATGGAGCACATCAAAAATAAAACATCCACTCACTAGCAAAATCAACATAGTATATAGCATTTCATCATTATGCATTACAAATAACCCAGCTTTCCTTCTAATGGTCCTTGTGTCTGCATTTTAAATGGTTGTATTCTCAACCTGAGCCAGAGCATTATTTCCCCAAACTACTCTTTGAGAAATCTCAGTTTCCCATAATTGCCACTTGTTTTGGTGAAACAAATCTAAACTCAGGTAACTACTTAAAAATATATCTGTTTAGGGAGAGAAGGGTGTCTCATGTGTAAAACATGTAACAGAAAGATTTATTCCGGGCTTTCTAGGCATGAATGAGGGCATCATTTACACAAACACATAACAGGTAACTTTAGAAACTTCATTTATAACTAAGTCACCTTTATAGAACTTAAAAACAAAAACTAGGATTCTATGCAGCAAGCACAACATTAGATTTAGTATGCATTTCACTTGGTCTTTAGGGAGGAGTAATTATCGTTATCCCCATGTTACATGAAATGACAAAACTGAAACTGAATGGTTATGTAAATTTCCCAAGGTCATTTAGTCAGAATCCAAAAACATGTCTGTCTGGCTCCAAAATCTATGTATGTTGTACAATATCCTGCTACTGTTATTGTCCATGGCTCCTGTTCAATGACCCCATAAAATGAGACAATGGCAAAAAATAAATAAAATAAAATCATACTTGATTTTCTACATAGTTTGTCTAGCACTGAAGAATTGGAAGGAACTCTAGAAATAATTAGATTAAACATGTGATCTCAGACAAATCTATGTCATTTACCTGTAGTGCTCAGAGGTAATAGTAATGCTACTGAAAATTGCAAGCTGGTATCCTTTTTGCTACGTAGTGTATCATTTTTAGTTTTGGAAGGAGTGAGGTGATATTTTTTGCTCACAATTCTTTTATCTTAATGATAAACAGAAACCACATTCAGTCCTCAGATTTGCTATTTAGATTTTTAACCATTTAGAGAAGTCTTCAACAGTATTACGCTTAGCTTTGGATTTTAACAATTTCAGGAACCCAGCTAAATTCATCAGGAATCTTTTGATTGCAAGTGACAGAAATATAATCAAACTGACATAAGCAAATACAATTTAAATGGCTCACATGACTAGTCCAGAGGAGTGTGGTTTTAGGCACTACTTGGATCTAAATAAGCTCTTCTCATTATGTTGGCAAGATGACCACCACCACTTCCTGGTTTGTGTTCTACCAGCTTAATGACCATAACAGCCTCTTTCCTAACAGTTCCAACAAAAGTCTTGAGGTTGAATTTCATTAGATCAGTTCCCTGTTAAACCAAGTGCCATGACTAGCAAGTGAAAATGTTGACTGGCAAGCTTGGGTCATCTTCTCATTACATGGACTCAGAGTTGGGGATGAGGGTGGGGACCCAAAGGAAAACTGAGATACCATTTCCCAGAGCAAGAAAAATGGATTCTGAGCAGGTAAAAATAGCTGGTATCCACCCTGCATAGTTCTTATTTTCATTGTTATGTCTTTTTTTGTTTGCTGTTAACATAACAAATCTAGAAATTCATAAAGTACTTTCCTGAGAAGTACTTTCTTATTCTCAGGACATTAAGGATCAACTCTGCTCAAGAAAAACTTGGTACATAACATACACCTTCGTGCAATAAATGCCCAGTTCTAAACACTGACATTGGCAAGTTCTGAATTTCCCTACATCTATGGCCCCCTAAGGGATAGGCTCAACCACTTCCACCTGAGGACCAAACAAGACAATTGGGCAAAAGGGTTTCCAGGAGTATGGGCTCAATGCTCTGAAATTTAGCATCGGCATTTGTTAACTTAGGTATGCTTGATTGGAGAGCTTTTTGAGACTTTATGAAAACAGATGAATGGGCAAGTCTTTTTGAGACTTTATGAAAACAGAACTAGGACTAAGTACTAGAAAGAGAGGAGGACTTGAAGGATATTCTAGAAGAGGTAATCCAGCAAATAGCTCCAACATCAAGGCACTGCAGGCACTACTGTTACTTGTCAGGGAATGACAGCCTCAAGGATTCCTATAGTTTTTTTTTTTAACCAGCCACCCAGCAGAGGACTTTGGTAGGAGGTTCAGGGAAAGATGACAAAGTTTTAGATATAGTTCTAGTTTTAGTGAGACAACTACTCGGAACACAAGGTAAATATGGCATACTGGAGTCTGAGTATACAACTGTCAACTCATTTTACACTATACACTTACAAATGTACGCTTTGTCACAGAAAAATTCAGCAGTCTTAGAAATGCTAGGCTGCATGTGTATGACAACAAACACTGTATATATTGTATGTGCTATGCACTAAGTCAACTCCTTGACATGCCATGCAGATAAAGAAATCAAGATCCATGGGATTTAACAGCTTTCTCCAGGTCAAAAAGTAGTAGGCAGCGGAGCCAGACTTTGAAGGCAGGTCTGTCTGCCTTAGAAAGGCTGACCTTCTCCCAGGAATCCATGGCTCCCTGCTGCTTCCCATAGGTTACTGGGACTGAGTCTTTGCTACTTTCCAATAAATGTCCCAGATGCCAACCTCCTCCCTCCTATTTTCCCGAGTCTCCAAATATGCTTTGCTCCTGAATTCCTCCTTACTTGGCCCAGCTTTGGGTCTTCCTGCTACCACTATAACAGTTCTACACCCGGTGACTACAACTATTCTATTGAATAAGCCTCCTCATTCCATGGTTTGGCTCTGTGTCTCCACCCAAAATCTCATGTTGAATTGTAATCTTCAGTGTTGTAGGTGGGGCCTGGTGGGCAGTGATGGGATTATGGAGGTGGTTTCTAATAGCTTAGTACCATCCCCTAGTGCTGTCTCATGATACAGTTCTCACAAGATCTGGCTATTCAAAAGTGTGTGGTACTTTCACCTGGCACACTCTCTTCTGTTCCACCATGTGAAGATGTGCCTGCTTCCCCTTTGCCTTCCACCATGATTGTAAATTTCCTGAGGCCTCCCCAGCCATGTTTCCTGTACAGCTTGTGGAATTGTGAGTCAATTAAAACCTCTTTTCTTTGTAAATTACCCAGTCTCAGGTAGTTCCTGATAGCAATGCAAGAATGGACTAATATAATAACATATCACCTGGACCAGTTGGTGGTTTTTTGTTGTTGTTGTTTTGTTTGTTTGTTTTTCTAAAATTAGCTGGGCTTGTTCTCTTGCTCACTCCTACCTACATGAGCTTTCCAGACTCTAGTATCTGCCAGTCTATCCTGTTTTTCTGAAGTTAATGAAATTGACCTTTTTCAGGTTCCAGGATAATCACTGTAATCTTCCTTTGGTTTAATGAATATATTTGTCAACGGAAAGAAAAACATCTTTAGGCATTCTTCTATTAAAAATCTTCAACTTTAGGCTCTTGATTCAAAAACTCTAATAAGTAGAGTATAAAAAGATGAGATTGTGGCCTAGGTAATTTAAAAGTGTATCCTATTATTGAGAAACTCACCAAGGGATGAGAATTTCTGCAGCTACCTGGCGAGTAACCTGTCAATAGAAATAAATCTTACATATACATGGACTTTAACCTCTCAGTCCTGTTTCTGGTACTTTATGGAAACAAAAACTTCAGAACCCAGAAGTATATAGACAAGTATGTTTGTTACAGCACTGAGAAAGTTGGCAAAACTTACAACAACCTGCGTAGGAGAGAACTTGAATGCATCATGGTACACTCAAGCTGAGAATGCAGCTTTTTAAAAGAATTAGCTAGATCAATAACTATTAAGCTGCAGGAAAGTCTTGTCCTTTAGGCTAGCTTGATGTTCTAAATACCTTGTAAACACCTACTGATGAATGAGCCATGGACCATCCTTCTGTCTTCCTTAGCCAATCTTACCCTGACCTGGCTCTACCACTCTAAATTCCTGGCTCATACCCTCACCTTGAACCTATTTTTGGCCTTTGGCCTTTGCTATTAGGGTACCCTAGTATTAAACTCTCACTATTCTCCAAAGGATTCTAAATGTAGTCCTCAAAGTAGTGAGTCACATCTGTATATACTGAGCTACAGGGAAGTCTAGAATGTTGCAAGGAATTATATTATAGGATGTCATTTTGGAAAAACAAACAGTGGCCAAGGATATAGATACAGCTGTAGATAGATAGACAGATGATCGATAGATAGGTATTTTTAAGAATTTGCAGAAAGTTACAAAAAAATTTTTTCACCAGAGTGTTTTTCTTGATAACCTCAGATGTTAAGGATGGAAATAGAGACATGGTGAGGGTATGTTACTATGATTTTGTAAAAAATTTAATAATCTTTGATTTATTTCAACAGTTATCACATATAATTAATAGGATAATTTTGGAGGAGGAATTCAATAAGAAATTTTAAAGGAAAATTAAGTTCAATAAACATAACCATAAGGAAAAGGGAGCATAATGAAAAACATTCCCTTTACAACTTCAGGGACACCTGTCACCTCTGTGAATGCCACCTTTTTCCTATCTCCTAGGAAAACAACTTAAGAATACAATAGGAATGGTGCTCTCTGGAATTACATAACACAGCAGCCCAATATTAGCATTCGAGGTAAAAGCAACAGCAAGGAAGCACCTCAAATGAGAGACTGACAAAATATGAATTAGAGAATAGATTTGCTCTCATTTGCATTGGAAAAAAAAACTTCACAAACTTCAGCACTTTATTATGAACAACAAATTGCATGAGATACACCTAAATGTGACTGCACACACACCCAGTTGATTGCAACACACCAAGATATTCTGACTTCATAACAGAGAGTATTATGGCAAGTGGAAAGGTTCTAAGCAGAATTCTAAACACGATGATTAGAAATGAAGTAACATAATTTGATTCATATTTTAGAAAGTCCCCTTGAACAATAGCAGAGAGAACAATATCTACCCTGCCCCAGTTCCAGCCTGGGATTCCAGTCACCATGCACACACCCACTGACCAACAGACACAAACCATGGACCATCCTTGTAGGTTCCTCACCTACTCTCATCCTAACCTAACTCTATTCAACTCAAAATTCTTCATTCATCCCCCAGTTAAGAACCTGTTAACAGAAAAACCAAACTCTGTAAAATACTTTAAAGAGGTTTATCCTCAGCCAATACGAGTGACTGTGGCCCAGGGGAAACAAAAACTCAAGAAGCCGTGAGTTGGTAATCCTGAGCTGGTCAGATTACAGTTTGGTTTCCTATAGTTTAGGGAGGCAGTAGTTACAGGCAGAGACATAAGTCAGTACACAAAAGGTGTACATTGGTTTGTCCCAAAAAAGTAGGTTATCTAGAAGCAGGGGCTTACTGGTTTTATATAGATGGATTGAAATTTTTTAATTTGCAGTTGATTAGAGTAAGGCTCTGTCTAAAACTTGGAGTCAGCAGAAAGGAATGTTTAAGTTAAGGTAAGTGTGCCATGTCAGTGTCAGACACAATATACTGGGTCCAAGTGACCTGTTTGTTAACAGCCTGCAAGTGTACTTTATTAGGTCTTGCTTATAATTTGGTATCTTATTGCCACAAAGAGTCTGTTTTGTCAGTCTTACAATCTCTGTTTTTAACATTAATGTTGGTCAGCTGTGACTAAACTCCAAGAGAGAGGGAATATAATGAGGCACATCTGACTTCTTTTCCCCCGTCATGGCCAGGAACTCTGTTTCAGGTTTCTCTGCAGGTGCCCTCGCCTAAGCAGGGTCTGTTCAGTTGGCAGAGGGCTTAGGGTTTTATTTGGAGTTTACAAACCTATCTTTGGCCCTTTAGCCTTTGATATTTGAATCCTCCAATGTTTAACTCTCCATGTTCTCCAATGGACTCTGATTTCAACGTGTCCATTGACTTCCTCCACTCACAGAACACCTTAAACAGGAGAGTCTATGCTGGTCTTGCCTTCTCATACTCAATACCCACTGCTGGCCTTGATGGAAATCCATGTCAGGCTAGTCCCAGATGCTCCCTAAGGAAATGATTGGAGATGATGAGTCAGGGGTAGTGGGAACTAGAGACAAAAAAACTGGTGAGAGCAAAATCACAATTATTCAAGCCAGAGGCAATGGGGAATAAACTAAACTCGAAAATATTACACTATACAAATAAAGTGCTGAATTGACAATGACTAATTCTAAGAGATGAATTATGAAAAGTTTACTAAACTTACTAACTTAAGCAAATATATCCACACACATATACGCACGTGCACACATACAAACACACACACATACACATACACATATAGTACATACTATAAATTGAACCTTTGATATTAACTTTAATTCTCCCATACCTGGGAACTTATCGAAACCAAACTTTCAGCCATACATGCTTTTAAAAGATGATTCTGAAATGTTTTATTTTGTTTGCCTCCATTACAAGAAACAATTTCTTTTTTTAGGACTTTTGCAGTCATTGCAGAAAATTCTTTCACTGCATACAGTTGTTCAAAGTTCAAATCCTAAGCACAGTATCTCAGGGTTCATAAAGCAACCTCAGTGTGTTTTATAGGGTCATATTTTTTCAGTTCAAATTGTACCTTAAAAGGTATCATAACATGACGGGTGTTGTACCTAATGGCAATAAAGACACCAGTACCTTACTTGCAGCCCGCTTCATGCTTTTATGCAATCCTCTTGGTCCCTGTTTACATTTATGGTATTTGCTTGGTTCCTGTATGCATTTCAGTTTATTATCTCTCATATTATTTTCATAGCTATATCTATATATCATTTTATCTGCTACTACTCAGATCCGCATAATACAGGATTTACAGTGCTTTCATTCTCCCCCAATATTCATTTGCCAAAGTTTCTATTGCTGCTGGCTGCTATTACTGCTGCTGCCTGTACCTAGGAATCTTTCTCCCACCTCCTGCCCCCTGTTTTCTCCCTCTGTCTCCATTTCCCCTCCCTTATTCCCTCCTACACCTTATCCAAGGATTATACATTCAGACTATTACCTGAAAAGTGACCTCCACAGTACCAAAGTCATGATACTAGCTTACTTGCTGGATTAGACTATTAGGCACCAGCCTGGGTCCTGGCCAGCCAACTCCTGGAGGTATACCAGTTAGTAGTTTCATGGCCTTCCATCAAAAAGCCTGAATACAGCTATATTTTTAAAGGCTAATTTGTTACATCATTTGAGAAATCTTTCATGCTGCTCAGTTAGATTGTAAATCAGGTGACTCTACAGCATTAGACACATTTCTAATCAAGCATCTAATCACATCATGTTACAAACAAACCATCAGCATCACGAATTGTTTATATTTCTTATCTTCAAACATAATCTATTTTTTTTAATTTCCAGTGTTTTACATCTCTCTACTTAGGAAAAGAAAATATAGTAGCACTAATAACATTTTTAATTTTGGTAAGGGTGGGATAGATACTGTTCACTATGGCAATTGTCGTACTCTCCCTGTTATGGGCTGAATGTTTGTGCCTCCCCCAAATTCATACCTTGAAGCCTTCACCCCTAATATGATGGTATTTGGAGGTGAGGCATTTGGGAAATAATTAGGTTTAGATTGTCATGAGGGTAGAACTCAATCGATGGGGTTAATGCTCATATAAGAAGAGGTAGACAGATATCTCTCTCTTTCCGCCTCTTTCTCTCCCATGTGTACACACAAAGGCCATGTGATCAAACAGCAAGAAGGCAGCAGTCTGCAGCCAGAACTGTGAGAAATAAACATCTATTACTTAAGCCACCCAGTCTATGGTATTTTGTTATAGCAGCTCCAGCTGACTAAGACACCCGGTAATAAATTTAATAATTTAAAAAATCAAAATTAATAAATGAGTTGCACACCTGATGACTAGTCATCAGCACATTAACTTCCCTGTATGCAGAACCAGCCATGTTGTCTTATTCACTGGTGACTCTGAAATGGTCTGCATTAAAACGACCATCTGCTCTGCTTGATTTGTTAAGCGGAATTAAAAGAAGAAACAGTAAGTTTATAGTTAGTACAACTTCAACTTATGTAACAGAAGGTAAATGATCTTTCATTTAGAGGAACTGAACAGAATATTCTCCAAGGATGTAACTTAAATGAATGCTTGTTTTGTGACAATTTAGGTGGATTTTTCATTTGGATGGTTTTATCTCCAATGGACTTAATGAAAGCTGAATATTCACACTTGTCTGACTTGAACATTGAATTGTTGCATTTTATCACTCTTCCATGCTTCATCTGTGATAAGAAGCAACAAATATTATATAACGATTTCAAGGCCAGCTAGGCTATTCAATGATTATTTTTGCTTTCTGTTCTGTGTAGACTATTGAAGGCATCTTGTTTAATGTAGAGTTTCCTGCTGATTATGGTATTAGAGATTCTCTGATGATTTTATGGGAGAAGTAAGGCTGTGCTCAATATTTAACATGAATGGACATCCTTCTGCAAGCTCTTTAAATGAATTGTCAGTAGTCATTTTGGCAGAAGTAGAACTTAAAAGCATTAGAAGCTAATTGGAAACACCTAGTTGAACCAAACAATAAAGAGCTCTCAGAATCAAAACAGCATTGGACAAGACGTGCTATCATTCACAATGCATTCTTCCATGAGTACTGAGAAATTCCTAGTTGCTTTATGTTTGTACACATATATATTCAGGATTAATAGAGTTTATTTCTTGGCTACTTATGATTTTTTCAGAGCTTTAAAAATTATGTCCTTTTCCATTTTATGGATAATTCCCTATCACTGCCTGCAAGGGTAATCAAATTATTTTTATCACTTCTTCCAGGTCATTAAAAATGATATCCAATGTAAGTAGCCTCATAATAATAATCCTACTAGCATTTTCCTTAGATAACCTCTTCCTCTCTCAATTCACAACAGGACCAGTTTTCATTATGTTTTATGTGCCCTTGCTCCCCCTCCAATCCATTCTCCACACAAGAGTTCAGAGCAATCTTTCTAAAACATGTCATTCCTCAGCTTAAATCCCTTTATTACCCTTCCATTATACTTAAGAGAAAGTCCAAAATCTTTCAACCTTATGAAGGGCAATCCATGAGCTTGTCCCTACATAACTTTCCAGCCTTATCTTGTGCAAGTTGCTTTTTCATCTGCTGGGTTAGTGCATTGGCTACCTTTTAGCTTTGCAAACATGACAAAGTCCACTTTACCTGAGGGCCCTCACACATACCCAGGGAACAGGGACTGTATCCCAAAACTTAAGCTTCATTAGCTTCGTGTAATTTCCTTCTCTTCCCTCTGAACTTCTTTATAACATGTAACAACACATGGGCGATGATTTTCTGCCTCCCTAGTTTGACTGTGAGCTCCATAAGTGCAAATCTGGTTTGCCATGTTTACCACTATATTCTCCTCTACAGATCATAAGTACTTCAAGAATATTTATGGAATGAACAAATAACTCGGTGAGTAAACAAGTTTTTGTCATAATAAGCTTACCTCTGAATCATTTAGCATTTACTTACAGATTCAAAAGAAAAAAATGCTTTGATAGTAATAATGACAAAACTTTGACTTCAGAAAACCATAGCTCTTTTCCTTTTTGGTCATCTCAGTAAAAAAAGCAAAAAAGACAGACAATATATAAAGAATAACTTTGTGCCATAGAAGCAGGATGGTGCTTATTTCCATTATGTTTGCAAGTTTCAAGTTTGGGGTATATTCTAAGCAGACAGTCTAGTTCTTTCAATTATCTGCCTCCATATATGGTAGGTTTCATTTGATCATCTTTCATTTCTCATCAGATTATGAAAGACAAAATGTTTGTACAGTTGTTTGGCATAAACATTCTACTGAGTATAACAAAATTATATCCAGCGATAAGCCACTGAACATTTAATGACAGTTAGGTATTGAAGGAAAATAAGTATGTGCTATAGTATTTGCCTGTTCCTGTGGTGTAAATACTACCAACATTGGGCCAGATGTGGTGGCCCATGCCTGTAATCTCAGCGCTTTGGCAGGCTGAGGCAGGTGGATCGCTTGAGGTCAGGAGTTTGAGACCAGCCTGATCAACATGGTGAAACCCTGTCTTTAGAAAAAATGCAAAAATTAGCCAGACATGGTGGCACAGGCCTGTAATCCCAGCTACTCAGGAGGCTAAAGCAGGAAAATCGCTGGAACCCAGGAGACAGGTGTTGCAGTGAGTGGAGACTGTGCCACTGTACTCCAGCCTGGGAGACAGAGTGAGACTCAATCTAAAAAAAAAAATAAATAAATAGAAATAAATAAATAAATACTACTAACATGGCCAATTTCAAGCTAATCATGTTTAATAACTGGCTTCCAAATCCTAAACATTTAACAATTGGCTTTCACAAAACTATATGAGCATCTCTAACATACCACTGGCTACATAATTTCACCAAAATATTTTTGTGTTTTTTACATACATACATATATACACAGTTGTATAGCATATAGAATAAGTTACTAATAGTAAAATTCACCTTCAAAATATATGCTCTGTGTACTATAATATGGAAGAAAAAAATTGTAGTTATGAAGAATGTATTCCTTCAGTTTACTGTGATGAAGTTTATTTTGTAAATATTTGATTTCTTCATCTTATTTCCATTTAAAGTCTGACCCAAAGCTATTTCATGGCTTAAATCCCATCTGTTCCACTTTATTCTAAACTTTTAAGTAGTAAGATTTCAAGTATTAAAGACCACAATAATATTTTCCTCCTAGTTACTAAAAACAATAGTAGCTTACCATTCTCCAATTTCCTCTCACTTACTGTCTGCCATAATTCATGAATTATGGAGCATATATGAGTATTTACTATAAGCCACTTACTGGGCTGATAGACTCAGGGGATTCAACAGACACAAGCCCTAGCTTCAAGGAGCTCCCAGCCTGGTAAGGAGATGGACAAGGACAATTCCAGACAGAAAGTCCTAGGACAGATAGGTAACCACCCAGGGCCTAAAGAATACACAGAATGTGTGTACAACTCAGCCAGCACTGACAAAGCCAACATTAAAGTTTGAACTTGAAGAATGAGTAGGAATTGGCCATGGAAAGAAGGAGAGAGAAAGGCATTCCAGAGAGATGGAAGAGCAAGTTCAAAATTATGCCCGGGGAGGTAGAGCTGTGATTGAAACAATCAAAGCACAGAGTGTAAGAAGGGGTGGGAGGAGTCCTGAGGCTGCAGAGACAGATGATGGAGGAGCTTTGGGGGGTCACAAAGATGCTCTTGTGTTATGCTGAGGAAATTGGGCTTTATATCAGACAATGCATTAGAAGCATTTAAGGCAAGTTGGTGAATGATAGGATTGCTGCTTTAGAAAAAGTATTCAGACACTGGACTAAAGTTGGGTGAGACGGAAGTAAGAGACCACCTGTTGAGCAGTGATCTCAGTACAGTAATCAACTCTCCTTCCATCACTGTTTTCCCCTGAGTTCTGTATTCATCTTAATTCTCTGCAATTACCAAGTGACATCTTTTTATATTGAAACAAAAATGGTTCCACTCTGTTGTTTCCTTTGGCCTGTAAATCTCTCTCTTAAGTCCACTGTCTCTAAAAATAGTACTCAACATGAGTCAGCATTTTGCATCATAAACTTAACAGAGAAAAAAGGCATAGACTTAACAAAGCAAAAGGATTAAATGCTCAGAGCAAGTGTAAGTTTAATCAAGGGAGTGTCATGTCTACTGTGGTTATCTGTTGCTACATCACAAACCACCCCAAATTTAGTGGCATAAAATTAGCAATTGTCATTATTATCTCTTCACAATTCAGAGGGTTGACTAGATTCATCTACATGGTTCCAGTCTCTATTGCTATTAAATTCAAAGGTGGATTGGTGTGGTGGCATCTCAAAGCCCCTTTACTCACATGTCTGGTGCTTGTTGCTGGTTATTGGTTGGGACTTCAGTGGGGGCTGTCTATTAGGCCTTGTTATGTGGTCTGGGCTTCCTCAGAGCAGTGCTGGGTTTCAAGGTCAGTGTCCCAAAAACAAAATGCCTTTTCTACCCTAAACTGGTTATTCACATATAGTCACTTCTGTTTTACAAGTGAGTCACTATGTCCATTCACAAAGGGAAGAGATTTAGAGTCCACCTCTTGATGGAAGAAGGGTCAACGAACTTTCAGATGTCTTTTAAAAAGCCATCACAATCACTTTCAAGTTTTTGACCAATACAAGAAATATCCATTTTTATTTGGCACACCAGGCAGGAAGTGACAAAATATAACAATAACCAACAATATCCGGAATACACTGAAAGGGAGTAAAACCTCCTATATATGGTCTCTGATAAACATTCAGGTCTTAAGAAACTGGACTGAAAAATAAACATGGAGGCCAAAGCTGAGACCAGGTGATCAGAGTGCGTTCAAAAAGTCAACCATCTCAAGGGCAGTAAGAAAAGAATCCAAGTCTGTTGCCTTCATATTCTGGGATAAAGACGAATTCAATTTCCTAAGTGAGATAGATCTGAAGACTGCTAGCAGAATCATTTTACTCTGAGGTATATACATATGTATGGGAAGTTGTAAATCATTGTCATTATAAACTATGGGTTGAATAATTACCAAAAAATAATTTACACTTTCAAAAGATGATAAAGAACACCTCTAGCTATTATGTGCATTGCCACCTGGATCCTAAAGTAGACAAAACTAGGTAAGAAGCTTTCCTGACAAAATTTTCTCTTAACAAGATTTATTTCTGTCCTGATGTGATACACTTTACACATCTACTGTGTAAGATGAAAAATATTTGAAATTCACACAGCTTAAGTAGGTTAGACCAATGTAATTTACAATACCTACAACACTCAACAGTTATTTTTTAAAATTCTGAATAGAAGAGAGAAAAGAAGAACACACTAGTTGTAAACACTGAGAGAAAAGCTGAAGGGAGGCTGTTCCTTCTACCTGGTTTTAACAGAACTATTGGGACATAAGAAGAAAGCATTTTTATTCTCACTCCTTTATAGGTTGCCTAATTTCTCAGTCTATTCTTCAGCAGGACTACTTGGGTTAACATAATAGAACCAAAGGATAATCCCTAGATTTAGCAATATTTTGAACCCCTATATTTATTACCTAGTAATGATCATTTTGACAGATAGTTCACAACTTTAAAGCTCATAAGAATCAACTATGGAACTTATAAAAAATTGATATTTTGGGGTATCATCAAGAGACTTTGATTCAGCAGCATGTTTGGGATGAACTGTAAAATTCATTGGAGTATTCTGGGTATATCAATCACTGTTCTAGGCAGAAAGGGTACAACTGTGAAGAAGACAAAGTCTCTGCCCTCAGGGAGCTGACACTCTAGACAGTGAGGCAGACCACAAATAAATAAATGTATTGTTTCAGGCAGTGAGGCTGTAAAAGAAAAATAAGCATTCTAATTAGGCAGAGAGTACTGGATGCTACTGTTTTACCTAATTTATTTATTATTGTCATTATTATTAATATTTTTTAGATAATCTCACTGTGTCACCCAGGTAGAGTACAATGGCACTATCATGGCTCACTGCAGCCTCAACCTTCCAGGCTCAAGCAATCCTCCCACCTCACCTTCCTGAGTAGCCTGAACTATAGGCATGTGCCACCATACCTGGCTGCATTTTTTTTTTGAGAGATGGGGTCTCACTATGTTGTCCAGGCTGTTCTCAATCTCCTAGGCTCAAGTGATCCTCTTGGCTTGGCCTCCCCCATAGTGCTGGGATTATACGAATAAGCCACAATCCCTGGCCTGTTTTACTTATTTTAAATGGAATTATCTTTATTGCTTATTATAAATATAACATATTTAAAGGAAAAAAGCAAAATACCATATGTGTAAAATAGAAAGAAGAAGTCCCTTGACAGAGAAAAATGACTAATTTTTTCCCATTTTCCTGTGCTACTTCTTAAGAAGAAAATGATGCAAAACATGTTGAACATAATAATGCAGAGATCTTAAGATTCATTTGTTCATTAAACCATTGTTTATTGAACACTTACTATGTTCCAACCACTGTTTTAGGAGGTGGAAACAAAGCAGGGAAGAAGACAAAGACCCTGTTGTCTTTAGGGGTAGAAATGCAAACCTTAAATAAACAACTAATATAATTTCAAGAAAAGATAGGCAGGTATATTAGTCTGTTTTCACACTGCTATACCTGAGACTGGGTAATTTATAAAGAAAAGAGGCTTAACTGGCTCATGGTTCCACAGGCTGCATAGTAAGCCTAGCAGCTTCTGCTTCTGGGGAAGCCTCAGGAAACTTACAATCATGGCAGAAGGTGAAGGGGAAGCAGGCACATCTTACATGGCTGGAGCAGGAGGAAGGAGGCAGTGCCACACACTTTTATTCAACCAGAACTCATGAGAATTCTATCATGAGAATAGCACAACAGGGACAATCCACCCCCATGATCCAATCACCTCCCACCAGGCCCCACCTCCAACATTCAGGATTACAATTCAACATGAGATTTGGGTGGGGACACAGATCCAAACCATATCAGCAGGGATGGAATAATATTCAAGTTTGGTTGAAGGGGTGGTAGGACCATAATGGAATAAAGAGTGAAAATATTTCTTGGCAAATAAAAGGAAAGGAATTTTATATCAGAAACAGGATAGAAACAGCAAAGAACAAGCAGAGATAGAAAATCTTAAAGTGAAGGGATAGAACCAAGTTTATGTCAGATGGCCTCAGCTTTCTCACTTCAGTAGAAAGCCTTATCCTAAGGAGCTGCTAGAAACCAGAAAGAAGCCTGGAAATCCTGGGGTGAAAGAAAGCTTTTGAATGACTGTAGTGGAAAAGCAGAGTGAGGGTCAACAAGATAGGAATTAAGAGATTGCTGAAGAGCAGAAAAGCTCCAGAAAGCATCTCCATTTTGGAAAACTTGGTCCAGGCTTCTGTCATCTGTCTTCTGAACCACTCCTATCACATTTCCTCACTCCACTATCCACACTGCAGCCTGATCAGTGTGCCTTGTCCTGGGTCTTTTTTCACCCATCAGGTTCAAGATTCATGACCTTCAATTCCAGGAAAAATTTAAAAATCATTTCATTAATAGTTGCCTCACCTCTGTTTTAAAATCTTTTTTTACTATGAAACATACTATAAATTAAAAACCATACATTTTATTAAATGTCATATTTTTATAAAGTCACAATCTCTGTAACCATCACTTAGGTTAAGAACTAGAACACTATCAAGATGCTAGAAGCCTGGGGAAACTAACTTAGGCAAGACAGTCAGAGAAGGCCTCTCTGAGAGCAAACAGTGGATGAAAGACCTGAATTAAACTTGGAAGATCTGAGAGGAATGGCATTCCCAATAGAAAGACCAGTTAAGGGTGAAGAGTCTCTGAATTTGGAAAAATCTTGACATGTTCCAGGAACAGCAAGAAGGCCCATAAAGATAGCACAAGGTGAATGAGAAATGTGGTTGAAGGTGACACCGGACAGAGGCTCAGAGCAGCTCACAGGGAAACACAGACAATTGTAAGGAGTTAGAATTGTATTTTGAGTATGATGAAAACTACCGAAAGATTTTTAGTAGTAGCTTATGTGATCTGATATAATTTTGAAATTATCATTCTGGTTATTATATGGAAAATTAATAAGAGGGCTATCAGGAGCAGGGAGACCATCCTGGAGGTGAAAAGTTACTAGATCTTAAATGTTGTAAAATATAAATTTGCTGATAGATTGGCTGTTGGGTGTGTGAAAAAAAAAGAAAAATGTCAAGGATAACTCTCAGGTTTCAGACATGAGCAATTAAAGGCATAGTGGTGCCATTGGCTGAATTGGGGTGCCCTATGGAAGGAGCATATTTTTCAAAAGCCATGGATACAGGAGTTAAGTTTGAAATGCATATTAGATATTCAAATTGATATGCTGAGGAGGCAATTGCATATGAAAGATTGCCATTCATGGGGAAAGATTGGGGGACTCAATAGTGTAAAAGTTCACCTAGGAAGTAAGACTAGATTATGAAAGCAGAGAAACTAGCCCTTCAGTCCTTCAAAACTTACAGATAAGAAAACGGGGAAATCAAGGAAAAATAAGCCACTGGAGTAGGAAAAAAATCCAAGTCAGTGTGCTGTCTCTGAAGACAAGAGAATTTTCCAAGAATCAGAAAGTGATCAACTGGTCAAAAGGCTGCTGGGAAATTGAGAACTGACCATTAAGTTTGGCAAAACTGAGGTTGTTAGTAACCTAGTAATCTGAAAAAGATCAGTTTCTTAGAGTAGTGTCAACAGAAGCCTGATTAAAGTTGACTGGAACAAGAAAGCAAAGTGAGAGACCAGTATTGAGAGTTTTTTTCAAGAGGTTTTGCTAAAAGGGAAGAAGAGATATGGGCAATAGCTACATGAGAATAAAGCGTCTAGAGAGTTTTAAAACTGGGAATGATACAGTATGTTTGTGTACTGAAGGGAATGATCCAATAGAGACAATTCAGTGATGCAGGAGATGGGAGAGGGCTTGAAGGGAGGGTACTTGTGACACAAAGTCCTGGATAAATTAGGGGTGATAGGACTGAGTACACAAGTGAAAGAATTGCCTTACATTGAAAGAAGGCTAGTTTATCTATGGTAGCAAGAGGAAAAGTACAGGAATATGGATTGTTCATGTGCACCCAAGGTGATTCTAATGTGGCTGGACCCCTAATTACCCCTGAAGAAAGGCTTGTTTAATTAAACATTTCTTATACAAGGAAGGGGAATAGATTCATTTAGGTGCCAACAAAAAATATGAAGAGAAAAAATGACTCTGTAAAGATCTGGTCCACTTTCATGTAAACTGGGCTGTCAACATCACCCCTAAAATGGAGATGAAGTGAAGAATTGCAAAGGGGTATTGTGGGACATTGCTAGTATCATTCAAATTTTAGAGAGAGTACCCTCCAGCTGTCTGCCCCCTGCCACTTCCTACCAAATTCCTTCCCAATTGCTCTAGCCAGTGATGCTTAACATTCTTTGGGCCACTGACTGAATTGAAGATCTAATAAAAATTTGTGCTTGCTTCCTAGAAAAATGTTCACATTCTCTAGAGCTCTTTTGGTTGCACACCATGAGAACCATCTTTGGCTTCCACAAACAAAAACAATTTATGGAAGCAAATGGGAGATGGGATAGTTAATTTTATGTGTCAACTTTTTTATACCATGGTACCCAAATATTTGGGGCAGAGGAGAGAGAGAGACAGAGAAGGCAAAGGTGAAGGCAAAGGACAAGGAGAAGGAGAGAACTTGCCAGCAGACTGCTTGCAGACTTGGATTGCAGCATCAACTCTCTTGGGTCTCCAGCCTGCTGACCTATCCTGCAGATTTTAGACTTGCCAGACTCCACCCACAATCATGTGAGTCACTTCCTTAAAATCCATCTCTTTTTCTGGAGAACCCTGACTCATACAGAGAAGTTCACAAATACAAAGAAGAGGCTGACAGATTGACTGGGAAAAGTAAGAATTAAGTAATGTAATTCTAAAGAGTTTTGGTCATAGGATGCTCAGATCACCTCTGCTAGAATGAATAAACTCCAACTGATTTCATTCTTGTATCGCTTGATTCATTATTTAAATTTCAAATTTCAAATGGTGGCTTTTCAACTAGCTTAACATGGGTCATATACATAGAACCAGGCTACTAAAGCACAGGCACCTTTGTGAATAGCTTTCCAGGGTGTATTCAATAAGGAAGAAGCTATGCTACCAAAGAAAACCAGGATGATGCTATTACTAAAATAACACAGAATTCAGCATACTAGAGTACCAAAAATATTTCAACTACATGTAAACATAAAATTTTACATATAATTTTGGAAGAATCACAGACTCTTTCTCTGTGTACAGCCTATATACATATATATCTTCTGGGATTCTTGAGCCCTGCTCACCATCAGGTGAAGAATCCCTTGTCTAAACATAAGTACTGTGTATTCTTGGTTCTTACCTCACTGAATGATCAGGTTACTGAGTTATTCTGGAAAATGGAGAAAGTGGTGGTTTCTTCTCACTGTTTCCTCCCACCTCCAGTCTCAGAAGGTTGGGTTCACATCCTCTTGAAGGAGAAAGATGGCATTAAACTGTTGGCAGGACTTTACTGTAGCCCCTTATGATACAGGAGAAGAGGTCTGAAACAAAAGAATATAGATCTGAATTATATTTCTGTCAACCAAGAGACCTTCAGCTTGAGAACCTCTTTAAGCTTCAAGTCCTTGCCCTTAAATTTCCCTTCTTGCCTCAGTAGATATTGTGAGGTTCATGTCATTACCTCAGAATACATTTTGTAAACTATAAATTTATAAACAAGTTTCAGATGCAATCCCTATATCTATGTAGATCTATAGATTGAGAGGAAGGAAGGAAGGAAGGAGGGAAAGAAGGAAGGGAGGGAGGTAGGGAGGGAAGGAAAGGGAGAAAAGGAAGGGAAAGAGGGAGAAAAGGAGGAAGGGAGGTAGGGAAGAAGATGAGAGATGATAGATAGACA
Organism: Saimiri boliviensis; assembly: GCF_048565385.1. Lineage (NCBI taxonomy): Eukaryota > Metazoa > Chordata > Mammalia > Primates > Cebidae > Saimiri > Saimiri boliviensis. The sequence goes on along the minus strand of NC_133463.1, from coordinate 54,657,926 downwards.
GTACTTCAGTGTTTGTCAAGCCTGGTTAATAACAGAAACATCTGCTAATCTTTTAAAAATGCAGATTCTCAGAGTTCCACCTAGACTTACTAAATCAAAATCTCCAGGGGTGAAGATATAGATATCTTCATGCATACATGTCAAGTTTCCCACATTATTCTTTAATTTTCTAGATTTGAGATCCCCATTACATTTCAAAGCACAATTATTACAGTGACCCATTGTGTGTTGATTATTTTGATAAAAGCCAGTATTACTACTTGCAAGACTACCTAGACCTTGTATTAAAAAATATCATAACTTATTTCACACGTATAACCAATCCAACAGCCCCAATGGGGAAATGCCAGTATAGCAATAACTGGCTTAGAACAAATTCTGCTCTCATTTATATGCTCAGAATCATTAGAGTAAGATTTTACAGCTCATGATCATTTTAAGCATCATCAATTTATGAGTATGGTTATTTCCACAGTTTCAAAACTTTGCAGAGAAATCTATAGCTTCCTGCAGCCCTTTAATATGGAGATGATGTAATATATTCTTGGTTGGGTGAAAAGAGAAAAATTAAGGAGAATGTAAAATACAAAATAATGGTACCAGCCTTTGTGGTAACAACATTTTTTTCATCTTCTGATATGTCTTTATCATTGAGGTATGAGGATTACTTTCTTCAATTTTTCCTTAGAGGAGAAAGAAATTTCACAAATATTTAAAAATGAAGGCAGCAGTGACCTTCCATAAATACCTTTCATTTCCTCAATCTTCTCCGGTTTCAGATTTGCATTGTTTTACACCAGATCTTAATAATGTCTTCATGCCACATCACATTTCTAAAAAAATGTTAACTCTTGTTACATAAGCCATAGATAAGCATGACAGAGGTCCTGTCATCTCTCTTGTAGTGAGTACTATGTTTCCTTGCTGAGGGTGATGTTGTTTTTAGTTCTGTTTTCCTGAGAGAATAAAAACAGCATGTTTCAGCTGAGTGCTGTGTCAAAGCCTTCCAGTTTGGCTATCTACAGATGGGAGCACCAATTCCTTCCTTGCTAGCATCTACTACACAGAAGGACCATCTTAAAGATGCCAAAGTGAAGTTAGGAATACTCTTAAGTCTGGGTGTTGATCTTTGAATGAATCTATAAAGATATTTAGCATTTTAACATTCTAAACAAAACTAATTAAAAATGTAAATTAACAAGTGAAAATACCTTCTTGCATAATTAGAGTATCCCTCCTTAGAGTTTTAGGTGCAAATGACAGCCCCCAGTGCACTGCCGCATGAAACACTGGAGCCCCCATCACAGGTTAGAAAGAGTTCATTCAACCTCTCCTCCTCCTAGGTCTACCTCTCCTCCCCCCAGGTCCACCTCTCTTGACTATTTAAAAAGCCCCCAGACTGTTTTCTGGAGTCCAAAACTCCAGTCAATCTACTGTCCAATCCCATCTGAGCCAGAATTCACAGAAGCTCCCTTAAGATGGGTGGAAGCTCAGCAGTAATGAAGGCTGGACTTCTTCAGAAGTTAATATTGTGCAGCTTTTGGCCAAGTACAGTGGCTCATGTGTGTAATCCTAACACGTTGGGAGGACAAGGCAGGCGGATTGCCTGAGCTCAGGAGTTTGAGACCAGCCAGGACAACATGGCAAAATCCTGTCTCCATTAAAAATTAAAAAGAAAAAAAATTTTTTTTAATGGAGAGATCCAAGATGGCTGATTACTAGCAGCTCAGGATTGCAGCTCCCAGTGAAAGCACAGAGAACAAGAGGACGCCAGACTTTCAGATGAATGTTTGTTGCTCACGGACCAGGAGATTCCCAGCAAAGGAGCCCCACAGGTCACCAGCACGACTCTTGTGGCCGGCGCGGCGGTTTTGCTGGCACCCCATCGCGGGGGTTCTTGGTGCAGAGTAAACCGGACTGGATCCCGTTTTGGTCGACATTTGGAGCTCCGGGAAGGCAGAGTCGCCTATTCAGCTGATTAAAAAAGGTACTCAAGAAGGAAGCCAGACCGGAGATTCTCAGGCAGAAAAGCACCACGAATCTTAATGCCGTTTTGGCCCGTGCAGTGGCATGCTCAGATTCCGGCACTGGGAATCAACAAGTTGGACGTCCACTCAGAAACTTAATTTGAAAGTCAGTAATTACAAAGACGACAGGTGGATAAATTTACAATAATGGGAAGAAACCAGCGTAAAAAGGCTGAGAATACCCAAAATCAGAATGCCTCTCCCTCTACAGGGGATCACAGTTCCTCATCAACGAGGGAAAAAGGCCTAATGGGGAACGAGTGTGTTCCATTAACAGAAGCAGGCTTCAGAAGGTGGATAGTAAGAAACTTCTGTGAGTTAAAAGAACATGTTCTAGCCCAAAGTAAAGAAACTAAGAACCTTGAAAAAAGGTTTGACTAAATCCTAACGAGAATAGACAATCTAGAGAGGAATATAAGTGAATTAATGGAACTGAAGAATACAATACGAGAACTCCCCAAAGGATTCACAGGTTTTAACAGTCGAATTGATCAAGCAGAAGAAAGGATATCAGAGGTCGAAGACCAACTTAATGAAATGAAACGAGAAGACAAGATTAGAGAAGAAAGAGCAAAAAGGAATGAGCAAAGTCTCCAAGAAATATGAATGGAACTATGTGAAAAGACCTAATTTACATTGATAGGTGTACCTGAATGTCAAGAAGAGAATGAATCCAAGCTGGAAAATATTCTTCAGGATATTATTCAGGAAAACTTTTCTAACCCAGTAAGGCAGGAAAATACTCAACTTCAGGTAATACAGAGAACACCACAATGATATTCCTCAAGTAGAGCAACCCCAAGACACATAATTGTTAGACTCACCAGGGTTGAAATAAAGGAGAAAATTCTAAGGACAGCTAGAGAGAAAGGTCAGGTTACCTATAAAGGGAAGCCTATCAGACTCACAGCAGATCTCTCAGCTGAAACCCTACAAACTAGAAGAGAGTGGGGGTCAATATTCAATATCCTCAAAGAAAAGAATTTTCAACCCAGAATCTCATATCTAGCCAAATTAAGCTTCATAAATGAAGGAAAAATAAAATTTTTCGTGATCAAGCAAGCACTCAGAGATTTCATCACCACCAGGCCTGCTTTATAAGAGCTTCTGAAAGAAGCATTATACACAGAAAGGAACAACCATTATCAGTCATCCCAAAAACTTACTGAAAGGTAAAAAGTATCTCCATAATGAAGAATCTGTATCAACTAATCAGCAAAATAGCCAGCTAGCATTAAACGACAATATTAAACTCACAAATATCAATATTAATCCTAAATTTAAATGGATTAAATGCCCCAATCAAAGACACAGACAGGCAAACTGAATAAAAAGTCAAAACTCATCGGTTCGCTGTATCCAGATCTATCTCATAAGCAAGGACACACAAAGACTCAAAACAAAGGGTTGGTGGAAGACTTGCCAATCAAATGGAGAGAAAAAACAAACAAAACAAACAAACAAACAAACAAAAAAACAGGAGTTGTAACTTTCATCTCTGACAAAATAGACTTTAATGGTAACAAAGACTAAAAGAAACAAAGAAGGACATTACGTAACGGTAAAAGGATCAATGCAACAACAGGAGTCAATGATCATAAATATATATGCACCCAATATAGGAACACCCAGATACATAAGACAAGTTCTTAATGACTTATAAAGAGACCTGGACTCCCGCACAATAATAGCGGGAGACTTTGACACCACATTGTTAATATTCGACAGATCAATGAGTTAGACAATTAACAGGGACATCTGTGATTTGAACTCAGACCTGGAACAAGTAAACTCAGTGAATATTTATAGAATTCTTTACCCCAGGTCCACAGAACATACATTTTTCTCAGTATCACATTACACCTATTTTGAAAGTAACCACATAATTGGAAGTAAATCACTCTTCAGCATTTGCATAGCATTTCACAGACTTAAATGAAATATTAAGTGGCTGTTGGTTTGTTATTTTCTTCCCTTATTCCTTCCTGTCTCTGCTGTTAAGCACAATTATCGGCATAAAAGAGGTTTTTAATACCTATTTTTAGACTGCATTCCAGCCTGGGCAATAGAGCAAGACTCCTATTCTCTCTCCCCCTTTCTCTTTCTCTTTCTTTAAAAAAAAAAAAAAAAAAAAAAAAAAAAATAGCAGGGCATGGTGGCACAAAGCTATAGTCCCAGCTACTCAGGAGACTGAGATATAAGAATTGCTTGAATCCAGGAGATGGAACTTGCAGTGAGCCAAGACTGCACCACTGCACCCTGGCCTGGATGACAGAGTAAGACTCTGTCTCAAAACAAACAAAATCATGCTGCTTTTGTCACCATTATGTAGATATCGCTGGCCCCTGACCTGTCACTAATTGCTGATGCTGCCATTTGTACTTAAGCTCAAAGTTACCACTTGTGGAGACTAACAGCACAGTCCTGTTGATTCTCACCTTAGAGCCTTGCAGCTGAAGGAGTCCACCACCTCTGCTGATGGCTGGTTGTTCTAGGATAGTGGCTCTCAAACTTTAGCCTGCATCAGAGCGACTCAGAGGACTTGATAAAATACAAATTGCTCATCCCCACTCTCAGAGACTTTGAGTGGGTGTGGAGTGGGTCCTAAGAGCACACACTTCTATCAAGTTTCCAAGTGACGCTGATCTTGCTGTTCTAGGTCCACATTTCCCAGAACAGCACCCTAGGGGAAGGCTCTTTCCAAGGCTATCTGAAGAAATCCTCCGCTTGTTTCTGTGGCTTTTATTCTAAAGACATAAACTCTGCTGGTACAACCTAAAACTCCTGCAGTAGAGACTCCTGGCTGAACTGCACTACTTCTTCATGGAGTAAGAGAGGAAGATCCTTCTATGGCCTGGGTTCCTGGTATCTTAGTTCTTAGAATCAGCCATTCAGACACCTCCTAGAACTCAGGACTGCCACCTGGATGCAGGCAGATAGGTTCTTATGTCTACTGCCTCACAGACCCCAGAAAACCCCTTGACCTTGACCTTTAATCATCTAACTTTTGCCCAAGCCAGCCCTGGTGGACTTAAATTTTTTTTTTTTTTTTTTTTTGAGGCGTGTGCATTCTCACCTGGGCTGGAATGCAATGGCACGATCTTGGCTCACTGCAACCTCTGCCTCCCGGCTTCAAGTAATTTTCCTGCCTCAGCCTCCCGAGTAGCTGGGATTACAGGCACCTGCCACGATGCCTGGCTAATTTTTTGTATTTTTTTTTTCAGTACAGACGGGGTTTCACTATGTTGGCCAGGCTGTTCTTGAACTCCTGACCTTGTGATCCACCCGTCTTGGCCTCCCAAAGTGCTGGGATTACAGGTGTGAGCCACTGCACTCGGCCAAAAATCTTGTTTTTCTACATTTACAGTAATTTTATCTCAGAATTTTATCACTGAAGTTTTTTTTTTTTTTTAATTTTATTTTTTGAGACAGAGTCTCATACTGTTGCCCAGGGTGAAGTGCAGTGGTGCCATCTTGGCTCACTGCAACCTCTGCCTCCTGGTTTAAGCGGTTGTTGTGCCTCAGCGTCTGAGTAGCTGGGATTATAAGCATGTACCACCATGCCTGGCTAATTTTTGTATTTTTAGTAGAGACAGGGTTTCACCATGTTGCCCAGGCTGGTCTTGAACTTCTGACTCAGCTGATCCGCCCACTTCAGCCTCCCAAAGTGCTGGGATTACAGGCATGAGCCACTGCACTGGCCTATCACTGAACTTTTTAGGCCTACCTTGCCATTGAGCCTTACACAGGACAAGTAGGCTGCCTTAATAGATTTGTATAGCATTGAATTGGACCCTTCTGTCCAAATCCAGGCACCTTTCTGTCCTAGAGGGTCCCTGGATTCCTAACGCAATTTAGTTCTTCCCTGTTTTAGCAATCTTCAAGTTTCATGTTTAAGGTGACAGAAAGAGACCAAGTGTGACTAAGGGCTGTTAGTAGATTTTATCACTTTAGGTCATAAACTCTAGCTAACAGATACAATGCATTTTTGGTAAACAAATGTATGCACATAAACACATATAGACATATACACAGGAAAAAGGAAATTACAGATTTTATAGCAGAACGAAGAAAAAAACAGGCAAGGCTTTCCTTTGTAATGAGATTGCTATGCACCTTGCCAGTTCCCTGCCTAATAGTGGATTGAGCAGTTATTCAGTAAATCAATAGTTACTGTCACAATAGTGACAACAGTCACATTGTACAACACATCCCCAAGTCCCAATCTCAGTAGTGAGCATTGCGATGTTAGCAGAAATGTGATCATCATTACCAAGTAGATAAGTAGACGGGTAAATCCTTTTTTTTTTTTTTAATGATTGTTGACCTTTATTATTTCCGCAAGGTATTTTATTATATATGTATCCCTAGTAGGCTTGGAAATAAATATTAATAATTACAAAAGCCTTGCATTCTCACCAACATTTCCTTATTTGCTATGTATAGAGTTTTCAATGCATAACAAAGGCAAAATTTGCTCAAGGTTATTCACTATCAATGTTTACACTGTAAAGTGCCTTAAGGCATTCTCAGTATAAAGGCTTTTATATAAAATATTATTTTCTTTCCCTACAATAATCAAATAGCTAGAACACCTTCTAATATAGTTTAAATTAAGAAAAAAAATTACTCATCAGCTATTTATTTTTAATTAAATAAAATAAAATATATTTTAATTACTATTTTGCTACTTCATTACAGGTAAACAGTAATGAAGTAGCAAAATAATAATTAAATAAAATATATTTTTCTATACAAATGAATAAATTACATTTGTGTTTAATAATTTAAATTATGACAACATAAAGATGTCATTAATTTTTTAAATTTTTTCTTCATAAATGTTTTCTTTCATTTTTTACATTTTGAAGTATAAGCATTACTTTTTATTTTATTGGACAAAGTAGTACATAAATTATACGTGGGTGATGGTCAATATTGAGTGTCAACTTGATCGGACTGAAGGAGGCAAAGTATTGTTCATGGGTATCTGTGAGGGTGTTGCCAAAGGAGATTAACATTTGAGTCAGTTGACTGGGAGAGACACACCCACCCTCAGTCTGGGTGGGTAATATCTAATCAGCTGCCATGGAGGCTAGAATAAAGCAAGCAGAAGTTGGAAGGACTTGACTTACTGAGTCTTCTGGCCTCCATGTTTCTCCCATGCTGGATGCTTCCTGCCCTTGAATATTAGACTTCAAGTTCTTCAGCTTTTGAACTCTTGGATTTACACCAGTGATTTGCCAAGGGGCTCTCGAGCCTTCAGCCACAGACTAAGGCTGCACTCTCAGCTTCACTACTATTGAGGTTTTGGGACTCAGAAAGGCTTCCTTGCTTCTTAGCTTGTAGCTGGCCTGTCACAGGGCTTCAACTTCTGATCAAGTGAGTCAATTCTCCTAATAAAATCCCCTTCTTATATATATCTATCCTATCAGTTCTGTCCCTCTAGAGAACCCTGACTAATACGACATGGGTGGTGTCTTTTATGAATTTTTTCTTCTGTGAAATACAACAAAGAGTTATATGCACAAAGTATCAGTATGGAGTTTAACGAAGTGTCACAAAGGAAAGGCCTAGCTAGGTATAACCAGGGTCAGAAGACACTAGCAGGATGGGGGATTGTTTTGCAGGTCAAAAGACACTGTCAGTACCTTAAAGCCTCTGATACAGTTTGGATATGTGTCCTTCCCCAAATCACATATTGAAATGTAATCCCCGGTGTTGAAAGTGGAGCTTGGTGGCATATGATTGGAACTTAGGGGCAGATTTCTCATGAATGGTTTAGCACCATCTCTTAGTACTGTCCTTGCAATAGTGAGGATAAATTACTCAGTCTCAGGTATTTCTTTATAGCCATGCAAGAACTAATATAGCCTCCTACCTGTCCACCTCCAAACATTAAAAACCCCTCCCTCCAGAAGTAAGTACTAGCCTGACTTACACACTAATCACCATCCTGCTTGTTTTCAGATTGACCACCTAGGCTTGCATTTCCTAAACCCTAGAGTTTAGTTTTGCCTCCTTTTTGAGCTTTATACAAATGAAATTATACATCACGTATTCTTTTGTGTCTGGCTTCTTGCACTTCACATTGTGTTTCTGAGATTCATCCATTATGAGTATGTAAATGTAATTCATTCATTTTCATTTCTGTAAAGTTTCCACTGTATAGAATAACATAATTTTCATCTGCATTCTATTGTTAATTGATTATTTGGGTTGTTGAAACAGTTGACATTACGAAACTCTTATAGGTCAATGGAGCAATAACTTTTTCAGTAAATCAGTAGCAGTCAGAAATATACAATGCATTCCAACTCCACGTCCAGTCAGAAATATACGATGCATTCCAACTCCATGTCCTCAGTGTTGAGCACTGTGATATTGGCACAAATGAGAGCACCTTTACTAACTATGTAAGGAAACAGGTAATTCTCATACATAATTCTTGGTACACCCTTGCGAGCATTTCTGTTAAGTGTCTATCTGGGCAAGGAACTACTGAGTCATAGGACATGTGTGTCTTCAACTCTCCTTATATTATACCAAAGTGTAGTGTTAATGTACCTCTCACTAGCATTAAATAAGTGTTCTGTTGCTGTTCATTCAGGTTCCAGCTCCAATTTTATCTCCTTGTAGCATCCATTTCTGGCCATCCTAGTTTAAGTATTCCACCCCATCATCCCTTACTCTTCAGTCCATTACTCTGATTTAGTTTCTTGGGTCCCTTTGGGTCTTTGAAAACACCTTGTTTCTGGGCTCCTCCACTGAAAGGTAAGCTCCATAAAGACAGTTACTTTGTCTTCCCCATAGCTAGGATAGTGTCTGGAATGCAACAGACTCTCAATAAATAATTGTTAAGTGAATGATTGGGAACTTCATTCATACAGTATGTATTCACAATAATGCCAGTAGAAAGACTTTACAGAATATAAACTTTGAACCTTCTCTTTGCAAGGAGCAATACTTTTTGAATAGGAGTTTCATGATCCATGTAATATGTTTAACAGCTAGTGTTCAGAAAAATAATTATTAATTTAGATTTTCCTGTAAGATGACCATAATGACACATGTTGAATAATTTTTCCTGTCTCATGAACACAGTGAATACCAGCATTTCTTATTCAATGTGAGAAAACAGGTGCCTGTAAATCAAGGCTTCACGTTCTTTAAAGTGCAGACCATAACAATCAATTGACATCCTTCTGTAAGTAATAATGCATGGTTTCTCAAGGAACCCAGCAGGTAATTGATTCCCTGGTCTAAAGAAGCTCTAGGCCTCTGATTTTTTGATATCTATGGAATCCTTCAACTGACTTTATTGTCTTGTTTCTAGCTAGCACTTGAAATAAAGTTCATGAATTTTTATTAAATATCTAGCCTTTCTGGAATAGTAGCAGTTTGTATGCTTGAAGTATGTACAGCCCCATCTGCATTTCTACCATAAGGCCACAGTGACAAATATCTAGTGGAGTAGAATGTGAGTTTTGTGCATGTCCAGAGCTATCCCCAAGTGAATCCAGACACCTGAGTCAGACAATGATGTATCAGATTATATTTTACAATGGGCTATTCCCAAAGCTTCAAGTCGCCAATTACGAATGTGGCTGTATAATAAAGAGGGTTTTCTGTTCTAAATGCTTGACTGATCCATGGTTTCTGTTTTTTAAGAAGAGCTGACCATGTGACCTTACTACTCTGACCACAGTTAACTGGACCAGAGATGAGTGCCTGACTCAAGGTTGGCCAGTGATCTGTGAAATGGCATGAGGCCTCTGCCAACAGGGCTACTTTACTTGGGAAAGTAACCAACTAAACAAATTAGATTATCTTTCTTGGAGAGTTTAAATGCAGGATGCAGGTACCATTAGAGGAAGATAGGGAAAAAATAAGGGAAACGTAGAATATGTTATTTTAGCCACATAATTCCAGATATATAAACTTTAGTTTTATCTCTTCTATAATCCTGAAAATATTAAAATTATTCATGTGGATAGAAAATAAAGTCAAATAAAAACCACAAGTATTATCTTGTGCGAAGATCTACTAATCTGTGGTTTAAAACCAACTTACGCACTAACCTCTAACCAGACAACAAAAACATCTGTTGGGTGGAAAAGCCAAGCAGTCAGAAATCCAGAAAAATGCAGGAGGCCCAAGCCACCAGGCAGGAGAATCTGCAAGGCAGGAGAAATCACAAGAAGCAGAAATCAGGATGCAGCAAGTAAGAGAGTAGAGAATCGTAGTTTTGTGAGCTCAAAGGTTGTGACTGAAAAAAAAAAAGCAGACTCATTACGCTGATGGCACACTAAGATAAGTAACAATGGCACTAAAGAGACAAAATCCATCATTAGAATCACACGGAATCACAAAGTCCTTACAGTTTTCTGTGAGACCAGCTTGTTTTGTTGTTGTGTTTCTTAGTCTTTCTCTCAATAAAAATTTGGTGTAGATAATAATCACCTAGGATATAAATTAAAAATTACTACCTGTAGCTATAAAGAGTTTCTGATCTAGTAGATGTGGGCCATGACGTAGGAATCTTCATTTTACATATCTGAGCCTGATGGTCCAATAAATCATCCCTTAAGAAACACAAAGCTAAGCTATCCTGAGGTTGTATATTTTCCTTGAAACTGGAAAGAAAAAAATCTACCTAATATAGAATCCATGTATGACTTCAATTTTGCAGAAGTAGCCCAGAGTTGGACCATCTAGGACACATTGTTGTATTGGTTTTATAATTATCTTTGTGTTAAATAAAAGTCACTTCTAGAAATGCTATATTTTAAGTATTTTGAAATACAAGGTTTTCCCCGTCTTCATTCCAAAGGACTGTACGAGGCTTGTATTCCTCTCTTCCCTTGAAGAACTCTGCTCTACTCCAGCTCATGGATTCCCAAACATGGGCCAAATTCTGTTCATGTCTGAACCAATGCATATACTCACCACCCTATCCCTACTTAGAGGAATAGCAAGGAAAGAGCTCACAAGTTCAGCTAAGGTTGGCTTGTGTGAAATACTGGGTGAAGACAGTTAGGGGTTCCTCAAACCAGGTCTGGGTGTTGGAATGGAAACTAGAACTTCCCCCTAAAGATAAACCAGCCGGGAATCAAGAAAATAGTCAAGTCCAAGTCCACTGGTAAATACCAAGTTTTAAGACTGAAGAGACTAGGTCCAAAGACTAATGCAAAAGCTGGAGGCAGGAATCAAGGCAGACGTCTCAGAGCTAGAAGGATACAGCAGGCAGAAATAGAGTCCACATAAAGTCCCTAGTCACTCCAGGCCAAGTGGAACCAATACCTCACTGAGTGGTTGCAGCTGAAATTCATGGCCTGGTAAGTACATGGAGATGTACAACAGCTTAAAGGCCCTTGAGAATCAACCCGCTTTCTAACAACTCCTGCTCAATTCTCAGGACTGAAAGTTGGCCAAGACAGCCTTTGCCCAGATGCTGGTACCATTTGTGGGCAGAACTTTCTTATGCTGTTTGACTGGTTAGTACCATCTATTTGTGGATTGATGTCTCAATATTCATATCTATAAAATGAGAATTATAATAGTACCTAATCTATAAATTAGTGATGGTTAGAAGAATTAATATATGAAATAAGATAATGTACAAATGCCTGGCACTTAGAAAACACTAAAAAATTGTTGACTGGGGATGAAGAGGGACAAAAGGATATACACGCATTTATTGCCACTGAATTGTACACGTAAAAATGGTAAAGATGCTAAATTTTTAAAACATTTGTTGCTGCTGCCACCATTGTTGCTGCTGTTTGTCAGTGTTGCTGTAAGTAATAATTTCTTATGAACAATCAATTATTTTGACATCTTTTCCCTTTATGCTGGATTTTTTTTTTTTTTTTTTTTGAGATAGGGTCTTATTCTATCACCTAGGCTGGAGTGCAGTGGCATTATCATGGCTCACTGCAGCCTTGACCTCCTAGGCTCAAGCAATCCTCCCACCTCAGCCTCCTGAGTAGCTGAGACCACAGGCATATGCTACCATACTCAACAAATTTGTTTGTAGAGATGGGGTCTCACTATGTTGCCTGGGCTGGTCTCAAACATGGGCTCAAGCAGTCCTCCTGCCTCAGCCTCCCAAATTGCTGAGATTATAGGAATCAGCCACCATGTAGCACACTGTATGCTGAATCTCTTGATATTGATTTCTTGCCTAGATCATGACACATGTTGTTTGCTGTTTGTTTCCCTCTAGGTGCTATGTTCCAGGCAGAATTCCCCCCTGAAAATTAGTCTGTCTGATACCACCACCTATCACTTCCTGATAGTGTTACATATCCCACCAGGTAACAGGTCATTTCCATCATGTCCCCAAATAATACAAATTTTTTCTCCCTTACCAGATATTCTTGAAGACTTAACTCAAATACTTTCTTCTTCAAAAAGCTTTACATAACCTGAAGGGTTCTCCCAGCTCTCTGGAGTGCCTACTATATGTAATCTGAATAATTAATCTACCAATTAATCATTTACTACTTCATAAAATCTTTTCTGTAAGTCCCTCAAATTGTTATTTAAATCATGTATTATTATTTAACTTATGTAACATCCTCTTGTGTACCCAGTAAGATAGTACCCTCCTTAATGATAGCAACTGTTTTATTCTTCTTTGTATGCCCCATGGCTAAGCACTATGCTTTTCACAGAGCTCAACAAATATATGTGATTTGATTTGAAATGCTTAGTTAGAATACCATAAAAGACTACCATTTCACATTCAGAGGAAGTCATTAAGATTTAAAGAGTCCATTAAGGACTAATCCAATAACCTAGAAGAGAGTAAATTGCTTACTTTCAGGCAGATGTGCTAACTTTCTGGCCCACTAAGGTTCTATTTAAGCAATTTACTAAGAGTAAATTATCAAATGGATCCAGGTAGCTCGAAAAGGTTAATATCTGCTACTTCCTACTAAGAGTTAAGCTATGTCTCCTTTGCCTGCTCTAAGCAATGCCAGCCAAAACCACCTATTGTTTATAATATGCAGAGAATATATTTAAACAGTAACCATTTGGACTGAACTTACATAGCTGAAGAAAGCAGTTCCATAAACTGTAAGATTACAGTGCACTGTTGGTACCCAGATGCTACTGACTTGCTCTAATATTGACACCACTCTTCTCTTCTTTTTATCCCATATTCTAAAATGCTCATCTGTAACCTGAAAAGAAAATGGAAGAAGAATTAATTCAGTTGCATTCACTGTTTTGTTTGTTTGTTTGTTTGTTTTTGGAGATAGAGTCTCACTCTGTCACCCAGGCTGGAGTGCAGTGGCATGACCTCCCGAGTTCAAGCAATTCTCATGCCTCAGCCTCTCAAGTAGCTGGGATTGCAGGCATGTGCCACCATGCCTAGCTAATTTTTGTGTTTTTAGTAGAGACAGCGTTTCGCCATGTTGGCCAGGCTGGTTTCAAACTCCTGACCTCAGGTGATCCACCCGCCTCAGCTTCCCAAAGTTCTGGGATTACAGGCATGAGCCACCAGGCCCCGGCATATTCACTGTTAATTGTTGCAGGAATTGCACTCAATAGTAGGGATACAAAGGGATTTAAAACTTGAAAATATGATACCAGTTTCATGGAACTGCCATTCTAGTTAGGAGTAAAGTGGTGGAAACAGGAGTGACATAGGAAACACATAAACAATCATGAAACAATGTGGTGCATATTATAATAGTAATATCTGCAAAGTGTTCTCGTGAGGAGTGGGGAGTCTTAACAGCTTTGAGGGAGGAGTAAGAGAAGCAGATTAGCTGTGCCCTAAGGGGGTATCAGGAGTCCTCCAAGGGAAACAAGAGAAGAGAAGACAAACACGGGGAGATACATGAACAAAGAACTGGTTTGGCAAAAAGCGATCTTAGAGGTATTTTATTCAAGCCCTGAATGTTATAGACCAAAGAAAACCAAAAATAAGACCGAGGAATGTTAGGTGACACACAGGCACAACTGGAAATGAGAAAACAAACTTTGAGCCTGCATCTCTCTGACCAATGTCAAATCTGGTGCTTAACCTGCTTTGATAAATTGCATATTTAATGAAAGTTCAATGAAAACGGAGGCTTGGTAAATAAATCCTGCTCAATTTGAAGTTCATTTTACACTCATTCATTCACACATTCAACAGTACTTATTGGCATCAACTAGGTGCCAGGTATTCTATTAAGAGATAGGAAACTAAGAAGGAAGAGTAACCAAGACAGATGTAAGCCATAATCTCACAGAACTAACAGCTTAGTAGAGGATGTGAATAAATAAGCCGGCATTTAGAGATGAGTGTAAGGATTGTGGCAAGGAAGTACAGAGTGCCATGGAAGCATACTTGGGAGAAGCTTTACTGGGTAGAGAAGCATCATCCTGTAGGCTAAAACCTGAGGAATAAGAAGGATTTAGCAAAGTGTTCCATGAAGGGATAACAGTACGTGTAAAGGCACAAAGGAACAAAGATCCAAAAATAAGAGAGTGCATTATGCGTAAGAACTCAAATTTCAGTGTGAGTGGTGGTCTTCCTCCCCATGTTATCCCTTAGCCAGCTCCTACTTATCATTTAAATTGCAAAGAGCGTGTAATTGCCTCCCTTTCCTAACACTCTAAAAATCAGGTTCCCTTCATGTTCTTGTTGTGAACTGCAATTACTGATTTATTATCTGGCTTCTCCATCAAACTGTAAGCTCTTTGAAGGCAGGTATGCATGATGTCCTTGATCCTAATCTCTTGAACCTGTAAATGTTACCTTGTGGGGGAAAAGGGTTCTTTGTAGATGTGATTCAGTTAAGGATCATGAGATGCAGAGATTATCCTGGATTATCCAGATGGGCCCTAAATGCAATTACAAGCATCCTTCTAAGAGAGAAGCAGGTAGAGACCTGACTGCAGGCAGAAGAAAAGAAAGCCACAAGACCGGAGAGGTAGACATTGGAATGATGCAACACAGGCCAGAGAATACCAGGAACCACCAGAAGGTGAAAGAGGCTAGGAACAGATTCTCCCCTGCAGACTCCAGAGGGAGCAAAGACCTGCCAAATCTTGATTTCAGCCCAGCAATACTGATTTCTCTTTTTTTTTTAATTGGAGTCTTGCTCTGTCACCCAGGCTGAAGTGCAGTGACGCGATCTTGATTCGCTGCAAACTCTGCCTCACAGGTTCAAGAGATTTTTGTGCCTCAGCCTCCCAAATAGCTGGGATTACAGGCATATGTCACCAAACCCTGATAATTTTTGTATTTTTAATAGAGACAGGGTTTTGCCATGTTGGCCAGGCTGGTCTCAAACTCCTTACCTCAAATGATTCACCCACCTCAGCCTCCCAAAGTATTGGGATTAGAAGGTGTGAGCCACCATGCCTGTCCCCAGTGATACTGATTTTGGATTTTTGGACCCTAAAATTTCTGTTGTTTTAGGCCACCAAGTTTATGATAATTTATTACAGTGGCCACAGAAAACCAATACAAACACTGATATACATCTTTTCGCATAACAATTGTTTTGGTATTTTAGTGTTAATTCCCTTAGACAGATTCCTAAAAGTGGAATTGTGAATCAAAATCTACAACCCTTATTTTAGGTATAATGAAGATTACTAAATAAGTTTCATAAAACGATTTCTATAAACACCAATAATGTAAGAGTGTATCTGTTCACACCCTCGACATCACTAAAAATTTTTGAATGTATGCTATGTTGATATGCAAAAATCATTTTTCAATATTGTTTTAATTTACATTTCTTTGGTTGCTAATGAAAATAAATATTTTCCCATGTTTGCTTATCAGTTTTATTTCTTTTGTACATGTGCGAAGTTTATTTTTTTAAGAGAGATTTATATGTATTTCTCCTAGAGCAAGGACATCATACTTTTATTTCTTAAATTTGCTTAAAACAGTTTATCTTACTCTATTGTTTGCCAGTTTATTTAAGTTGGATTTAGGTTTCTGTCTTTAAAGGGGATATGCAAAACTTTCATCTATACAAATAAGACAAAGCACTGATCTTTTCCTTGGTGCTTCTTTTGTTTCTAAACTTAGAAAGCCCCCTACTCTTCGTCTAGAAGAAAGCTATAAAGAGTAAATTCTATTTTCTTTTAGATTATTTATGGCTTGACTTTATATTTAACCCCTTTTCTATCTGAAATGTACTTTTGTTGTGCGCAGTGCAAGTTGAAGAACTAAATTGATTGTTTTCATAATGTAACAATGCCAATTGTTGCACCACTTATTGAATAATCAATTTTTTCTCCACTGCTTTATAACACTTCTTGTATTATGTATGAAATTCTCATATAAAATGGTATCTGTTTCTATATATTGTGTTTCTCTAATCCAATTGTCTATGATAATGTAAGTATTATATAGTTTTCAATACTGCATTTTAAAATTTGTTTCTGAATGTGGTAGGCTTCCCTCATCACCATTTATATTACTTTTTTGAAGTGTCTCTTTGTGTTTTTAATATTTCAGTAAGTTTGCAAAAGTTGTTTAAAAACTTTATATTCTTTTATAACAAATTTATCTACAGTTTTTTCCACGACAGAAGGTACGGTGACTTATCCATGATAAGCATTTATAAATTGTAGTGATTACTGGTAAATAATGTTTAAAAACACATTTTTTGTCTACTTGATTTCTGAGCTATGTAATTTTTCACTTTACCTATTATGAAACAATCAAGTCCAGGAATTTTAGCCAATCTTCTTTTTTGTTGTTGTTTTTCAACTTTTCTGTAGGTTCAAAGGGTACATATGCAGGTTTGTTACAAAGGTATATTCCATAATATCGAGGTTTGGAGTATGAATGAATCTGTCTCCCAGGTAGTGAGGATAGTACATAATAGTTCATTTTTGAACCTTTCTCACACTCCTTCCTGAGACTACAGGTGCAAGCCACCACACCTGGCTAATTTTTGTATTTTTAGCAGAGACAGGGTTTCACTATGTTGGCCAGGCTGGTCTCAAACTTCTGACCTCAGGTGATCTGCATGCCTCAGCCTCCTAAGGTTCTGAAATTATAAGCATGAGCCACTGCACCCAGCTAGCTTCCATTTATAAGTGAGAACATGAAATATTTGGTTTTCTGTTTCTGCGTTGGTTTTCCTAGGATAATGGCCTCCAGCTGCATTCATATTGCTGCAAAGGACAAGATTTTATTCTTTTTTATGCTGCATAATATAACCCCATTAAAAGATGGGCAATAGACATGAACAGACACTTCTCAAAAGAAGACATACAAGGAGCCAACTGTAAAATAATTCTAGGTTTCTTACTATCCTCCCCTCATTATAAATAACAGATTTCTCTCCTTTATATGTTGTAAATAATTTTATAAAGCAACATAACATTGCCAATTTATTCTTTCATACCCTCATCATTTATTGCTTTTACTGTGGCCAATAGTATTAGTCAATTCATGTAGTTCCTGGTTCTGTCAACATTTTTCACATTTATATGAAAAGATGCTCATTATCACTAATCATCAGAGAAATGCAAATCAAAACCACAATGAGACATCATCTCACAACAGTCATGATGGCCTTTGTTTAAAAAAGTCCAGCCGGGCGTGGTGGCTCAATCCTGTAATCCCAGCACTTTGGGAGGCTGAGGAGGGTGGATCACGAGGTCGAGAGATCGAGACCATCCTGGTCAACATGGTGAAACCCCGTCTCTACTAAAAATACAAAAAAATTAGCTGGGCATGGTG
Organism: Saimiri boliviensis; assembly: GCF_048565385.1. Classification (NCBI taxonomy): domain Eukaryota; kingdom Metazoa; phylum Chordata; class Mammalia; order Primates; family Cebidae; genus Saimiri; species Saimiri boliviensis. Next base: position 54,640,181 of record NC_133463.1, on the reverse strand, counting down.
GCACGTGCCTGTAATTCCAGTTACTCAGGAGGCTGAGGCAGGAGAATTGCCTGAACCCAGGAGGCAGAGGTTGCGGTGAGCCGAGATCACGCCATTGCACTCCAGCCTGGGTAACAAGAGCGAAACTCCGTCTCAAAAAAAAAAAAAAAAAAGTCCAAAACGGCTGGGCATGGTGGCTCACACCTGTAATCCCAGCACTTTGGGAGGCCGAGATGGGCGGATCACAAGGTCAAAAGATGGAGACCATCCTGGTCAACACAATGAAACCCCATCTCTACTAAAATTACAAAAAAAAAAAAAAAAAAATTAGCTGGTTGTGGTGGCACGTGCCTGTGGTCCCAGCTATTGGGGAGGCTAAGACGGAAGAATTGCTTGAACCTAGAAGGCAGAGGTTGCAGTGAGCCAAGATTGCACCACTGTACTCCAGCCTGGCAACAGAGCAAGACTCCGTCTAAAAAAAGAAAAAAAAAAAATTCCAAAACATCTAAAAGCAACAGATGTTGGTGAAGTTGTAGATAAAGGGAAACCCTTATACAGTGGTCATGAGAATGTATATTAGACCAACCACTGTTCAGAGAAGTTTGGAGAGTTTCCAAAGAGCTAAGAGTTGAACTATCATTTAATCCAGCAATCCCATTACTGGATATATACCCAAAGAAAAATAAGTCATGTTACCAAAGGACACACAAACCCATTTGTTTATCACAGCAGTATTCACAGTAGCAGAGACACGGAATCAAACCAGGTGCCCATCAGTTCTGAAATGGTTAAAGAAAATACGGTGCATGTACACCAGGAACGCTACACAGCCAGTCTTCTTTTGGTGAATAAAAGCTTTGCTAAAATTCTACCCCACAAAACACATGCGTACACACAGACACATTTCTAAGTGGTATCTGTTTTAAAAGTCTTTAAATATATGATTAAGAGATGAATATTCTCATAGAAAGCTGAATAGATGTAGTCTTTTACAGGACTCTTCTTCAAGTCTTTAAAACCACTGAGCTACACTTGACTCGTGAACCCTAAAACCACATGTGCACTTCAGTAAAAACTAGATCAATAGTAAAATTTGACTAGTGTAAGAAACCATCTCATATTAGACACCTTGCTGTAGCTTTCAAAATACAACAATGCTTATTAGAATCCATTGATCTAGTTGCCTCCTTTTTATCCCTTGCCACTCATGAACAAATCTAATACTTAGGAATCACCTGCTTATTCTGTTAAATGTTATTTAGTCACATCTATTTGTCTTCTATGAGCTAAGCACTGGGAACACAAAAATTAATGATACTGACTCTGCCATTAAGAAGCTCAGATATTGCAAGGGAAGTAAACAAATAAACAATAGCAATGGAACCCTGAGATAATGAGTCACTTCCTTCAAATGGGGTTAGCAAAGTTTTTATCTTCAGAGTAAGGCAGAGTAGAAACCACAGTAATTCCTCCCCGCAACCCTGTTTTACTTACTTTAAAATAGCAACTGGTATCTCTTATAATGACAATGCAACAAAATGAAAATTGCAGCAATATACTACCAGATGTTAACAGAGATGATATTTAAACTGCACCCTAAGAATAAGTAGGAGTTTTTTTAATATAGAAAAAGGATGGAGGGCATTTTAGGAAAAGGAAACATGAGGATGTGATAAAACATAAAATGTCTGGGACAAAAAACTACTCCAGCATAGCAAAAGTGTAAAGTTTCAGTTGTACACAAATGTAGAAAAGATAAGACACAGAGCAGAGAATCAAGTCTTGAAAAATAAATTGGAGATAGGGGATAAAACTTAAATGCATTTGGTCTCTGTGTTATTGTCAGTGAGAGTCCTATCAGGTACTAAAGAAATGGAGTAAGACAATTCATCAACCCAGTCCTTCATGGCTCTCTTTGCTACCACTTAGCTAAAACTATACTTGTCAAGGTCAAACACAGTGTCCATGTTGCAAATTAATGTTTTTAAAACAAAGTTAATGGTTATATAGAAAGCTGATTGAAGAGGATTAAGACTTGTAGCAGTAGTACAAGTTGGGAGATTGCTGCCACCATTAAAGCGAGAAATGGTGAGGGTATAAAAGAAGAAACTGGCAATGTTGTATTGCTTTATTGAATTATTTACAACAGGCATCCCCAAACTACGGCCCACTACTATCCCCTGCATGCGGCCCCCTGAGGCCATTTATCCGGCCCCCCTACTGCACTTCAGGAAGGGGTACCTCTTTCATTGGTGGTCAGTGAGAGGAGCACAGGTATGTGGCGGCCCTCCAACGGTCTGAGGGACAGTGAACTGGCCCCCGCTGTGTAAAAAGTCTGGGGACACCTGATTTACAACATAGACAGCGAGAACTCTGATTTGTAATAAGTGGAGCATAGTGAGAAATCAAGGATCATTTTCTAGTTCCTATTTTGGTCAACTGCATAAAAAGATGAGCAATTTGAGGAATCACGTAATAATTTCCATGGTAGATTGTGTTGAATTTGAGTTGATTCTGGGTCATTCAGGCAAGGGGTTCAAGGTAGAAGTATGTGTCTGATACTCACATGTAAGAGTAAAGGCAAAAAAAAAAAAAAAGAGTAAAGGCTAGAAAAAAAAAGAGTAAAGGCTAGAGATATGTACTTCAATATCTTCTGAATTCACTCACATTAGTCTTTCATTCTTCTGTACTCATAGACATTTATATTTTAATCTGCATGTTCAAAGGGATAATCACTCTACTTGATTTGTTATCACCATCCAATATTATTAGTCAGTTTACTTAAGTCATTCATAAAATGTAACTAGTACTGAACCTGAATTTAGTGAAAAAGTGGAGACCTGGCTGTAGTCAGAGAAGAGATCTACGTGAAAACCACAAGGTCATTATAAGCTCCTAGGAATATTGCTACAATGGTAAAATCATGTGTTTATATATTTGTGAGTTTGCTGTCATAATGATCTGTGAAACAACAAATGAATTCTAAAACAAATGTTAGTGTTTATCAACCTACTCCAATATGGCTTCCATATTCCATGGAAACTGTTTTTGTCAAGTTCATCAACAATCTTTGTGTTGAAAATTCAGTGAGTACTTTTCTGCCCTCATCTTAAGCAACTCCTCTCAGCTTTCCACATAGAAAGGGACTTCTTTTTTTGACATGCTCTTCTTACATGGCTTTAGCTTGGTTTCCTCCTGTCTCACTGACTATTTCTTTTCAGTCACCATTACTATCTCCTTCCCCAATACTTGACCTCTGAATGTCTCAGAGCTTCTTTTCTCTTTTTTTTGTATACTTTTCCCCAAGCCATTCCTGTGCCTTCAAATACTTTTTAATTTTTATGACATCCAAATTTATATTTAAAAGATTTAGGAAGCAGACATATATATCCAACTGCTTATTTGATATCTCCATTTGGATATTTCATAGGTATCTCAGATTTAACAAATTGAGCACAGATCTTTTGCTTCTTCTTCATCTGCACCTCCCAAAACTGTTCTTTTCCTGGTGTTCCCAATCATGGTAAGGGGCATTCAGTTTCACAAGCCAGAACATACAAGTCAACCCTGATTCTTTCCTTACGCACATTCACACTCCTTCTACCTTCAGTCCATCACTCAGTTCTACCTCCAAAATCTACTTAGAATACCCTCCACTGTCTCTATCTCCTCTGCCACTATCCTAGTTTGAGCCACCATCATCTCTCACCTTGACTATTCCATTTGATATCTGATGATCTCTCTACTTCTTATATGTCCCTCTCCAAGCTATTCTTCATCCAGAAGTCAAGTACTCTTTTAAAAGTATATGTAGATTTATATAACTTCCTATGTAAGAAAAAAAAATCATTTACTTCCCAGAGCATTTGAAATATAACCCAAGCTCTGCAAGGCCCCACAAAACCTGACTCCAACCTTTTCTCTTAGCCTATTCAACCCCGTGCTCCCTGGGCTGCAGCTACACTGGCCTTTCTGTAGTTCCTAGACCCTGCCAGACTTTCTTGTTCCCTTTTCTAAGAACACTCTTTCCTTATTTTTTGCATAGTTGCTTCCTCATCTTCTGTTTGGACAGTAAATGTTCCTTAGAGAAATATCTCCTGGTCACCTTATCTGAAGAAGCCTGACCCCTTACACATACCTCATTCTATACCACAGAACCATCTTTATTTGTTTTATAGTAGTTTGCCACACAAATTATAATCGTTGTGTTTATATTTTGGGGTACTTATTCATTCTCCATCTCCTCTACTGGAATGCAAGCTCCACAAGGACACAGCTATGTCTGGTGGTCCCCTGCTATGTTTCCAGGACCTGGTGCATGGTGGCACTAAATAAAATGCTGGGAGGAAGGAAGAAAAGAACATGATGCAGGTAGGAAGGGAGAGAAAGAGGGAGAGAGGCAGGAAAGAAAGGAGAGACAGGCTGTAGGTAACCAGAAACTGAAGGTTTAATTTTCAGGGAAACTTCAGAGGATATTACCTAAGGAGAGTAGCTTCAGTTTTTGTAGTTCTTAAACACCGTGTCAGAAGAACTTCTGTAAGCAGACATTTGGGATTTGCCTTGTGACATCAACATTCACAGAATCGAGAGAATTAAAGCTGGTAATTAAGGCTGGCAATCAGGGTTTTTCAGCTCTTATGGATTTAATAACTCTTAATTTGCAAATGCTTGTACCAGAAAGACTGCATCTTCAAAAAATTCAAAAATATGAAAACACAACTAGTAAACAAGCACCCATGTTTGATTAAATATCAGAGGAAGAATGAAACCTGAAGTAAACATTCGAATGATTCCATCTACGCTAATAATACATAAGGAAGAGTGTGTTTGAAGAATGCTTTGGCACATGCTCGACAGAACCGCGGTTATGCCAAATGTCACCTTCTTCTACCAAGCCTTAAAGGAAGAAGTATCTTTCTTCTTCTAAGCTAACCTCTCCACCTGGGTTCCTGAATCCACTTCCTCCCATATCCTCAAGTACTTTGCTTCAAATGTTATCTCCTCTTTCTCCTGTATTTCAACATCTTGCCCTCTCCATAGGCCCCTTCTCAAAAGCCTAAACAAGCTCAGCTTCCCATTTCGAAATACGCACTCATTGGCTTTTAATTCTCCACTAGCTATCTCCGTCTCTTCTCAGCAAGCTCCTCCAAAGACTAGTCTTTCTTCCATTATTCTCTTCAGTGAACTACCATCAAGATTCTGCTCTTACTACTCTTGTGATACTGCTTTTACAAAAGTTAAATTTGACATCCTAATCCACCAGTCTTTTTTAATTCAAAATCTTGGTTTCTCTGCATCAACTGACCATACTGTTATCTCTCTGCTTGGAATAATTCTTCCTTTGGTTAACAGAGAATGACTCTCTTCAGTCCTATGCTACTAATATTGCCACTCTTTCTATTTGCCAGATCCTTCCTTCCCTGGTCCTTCAATGTTGGTAATTGCCAGGGATATTGTCATTATTTATTTACAATATTAACATTCTCCCATGTGATCTTATCCATTCCCATATCTTCAATTAACACCTACATATCAGTATCACTCAAATCCGTGCCTCTAGGTCAAACCTCTCCTGTAATCTAGAAGTACCTATCTTACTGCCTGGATTAATCACAGATGTCTCAAACCCATCTCCAATATCTACTATATATTTGCCCCTCTTGTGAACTTTCCTCATCTGAGTGAATGGCCTCTTAATAATCTACCAGTTATCCCAGCTGAGAATCTGGGTATCATCTTAGACCCCTCTCTCTTCTTCATTCCAACTCACAATCAAGTCCTATTAACTCTGCCTTTTCAAAATCATTTTTTCCACTTGATATCCTTGTTTTCAACCTTGTGGCTATTGCCTCGTTCAATTTCATAGATACCATACTCTCAAGCTCTCTCTGCCTCCAGTCTAACATTCTTTTTATCTATCCACCATATTGTCAGATTTTTTTTCAAGTTGTAGTTTTTTTCTCTATGCCCCATTTCTTATACTTTTTTATCTGTTTATCCACAATCTTTGGCCTGGAGTGTCTTAGACCTTGTTTACTCACAGAGCATTTACCCACTTTACAGACAAATTTCAAGAATAACTTTCTCTGTGGAGATTTCTTAACCCTCCCAATCCCATAAAATCGATGAGTCATCCTTTTACTTCCATGGCATTCAGTACTGACATGTGCCATGCCACCCTAAACAGTGTATTGCACCTACAGATAATTCTCCTATATTCTAAGTTCCCTTTGCTCTATTTTAGGGTTTCTTGATGTCAGGAACTGAAACTTACTTACCTTTCTCCTCCCAGCACAAACACAGTGTGCAACACATAATTGACAATAACGTTAGCTTACTGAATGAGTGAATAGCCCTTACATTTCAAAAGAATAAAAACACTATCATGAAAGACAGTCCTCTTGTCTAAAAATGATAATAGAGCACATTAAAAATTCACTACATCAACATTCATCTCTACCGCAAAATCTGGTCTGCCTTCAAACTGAAATCCTAACTACAACAATAATGAAATATTAAATGTTCATTGAATGATATTTTCCAACACATATAGAAAGCGTGGGTTTTCATGATTGCCTGGAGATTTTCTGTACAATATAGTAAGACCTTTCCATTACCCTCAACTGCTCTGCTCCCGCACCACATTGAAGCAGTATGCCTCTGCAGACTTCTGAATGTTCCTTCAAGCTACAGTTACACACCTGTGGATCCTGAGCCCTCTCTATGCTGCTGATGCATAAGAGTGCAGAGGTCAAAGAACAGGAGCTGCATTATTTTACATCAACACTTTGTACTTCAAATGATATCCTTGGTCTGGAGCGAAGCCCATGCTAGGCTCCTACTGAAGATATTATCCAACACTCCTGACCTTGCCTTACTTAACTTTCTCTTCCTTCCTGAATTATCTGACTACCTGGATCTGACCCATTTTTTTAATCTAACCTTTAGTTCTTTCTCATCATTAGTTCCTGGAGGACATGGACCACATCCTAGAAGCAATAGACATAATACCTAGGTAAGAGGAAATTCACTAAAATTTGGTGAGAATAATAACAACAGAGCCAGAACTGGGGTCCTCAGTACCAGAGGTCAGAGATTAAGATTTATAAGGAGTTATTTGTTGATGTAGTCCAGTCTCAGATCTGGTTCCTTGAAATAAAAGATTATTTGATCCAAAAAGGTATATGCTGGGTAGACTTTCAGAAGTAGAGATGGGAGAATACATCTATCAGAATCAGAGGCAAGACATACCAAGATTTGGCCTAGCCCCCAAGAATAGGCAGTGGTGGAGTCACAACAGTAACCCAGCTGTTAGACTCCAAAACCCTGTGCTTGTGGGTCAAGTACCCTGAACCTTCAAGAGTGTCAGTAAACTCTGTCTCTACCAAAAGTACAAAAATTAGCTGGGCATGGTGGCACACACCTATAGTCCCAGTTACTCAGGAGGCTGAGGCAGGAGAAACCCTTGAACCCTGGAGGTAGAGGTTGCAGTGAGCTGAGATTGTGCCACTGCATTTCAGCCTGGCAACAGAGCAGGACGCCATCAAAAAAAAAAAAAAAAAAAAAAAAAAAAAAAGAGTGTCAGTAATAATTAGAGTTAAGGTGCATTAAACACCTGACTGAGTGCCTGACACGCACAATGTCGTTACTGTACATGCTACTATTATTATCTTACACTTGACCCTACAAAGTCATCAGCTACTTTTTTCTTTCCTGATATATTTTCATTGGTTCAACATTTCACCCTTTGAAGAAGCTTTGTGTACTCTTCAAACCCAACAATTCCATTATGCTCACCTTCCTCAAGAATTTTTTTAAAAATATTGGTTGATTACTGTTACGACTTTTTCCTAGGGAATTTCTTCCACTGTGAGTATTTCTCTGTGCAGATAATTACTTGGTGTACTTACCCTTTCTCTAATATGCTTAAATAATAGGACTGTGATTTCAAAATATGGTCCTCTTTCTATAGTGACTCAATTTCAATTTGTTTTGATGACAAGCTCCTACAGTCTCTTTAGGTATATCGCCTCAGTTTCCTTACGCAGCTTGTTTTCCTCCACTTGACCTTCAACTCTGAGAATTTCAATACACTCTGAAGAGTTGGGGTATAATTATATCTCATTGGAGGTCGTAAATGTTATTATTTCTCCAATCACCAAGTATCCAGAATAGACCGATTCCAACCTTTCCTACTAACATGTGGATGCAGTAGCAGCTAAGCTTTGTTTCCTATACATGTACAACAAAAATCACTCATAAAATACATGTTATTAGCGTATGCAAAAAATAGATGCATTTATAGGAGAAATAATCTTACTAAAAATTAATGTCCTGGGGTAAGAAGCACATAAGGTAACAAAACATCTTTTGTGTAAGGATAACATTATTTAGTTTTGTTTTTGAGACAGGGTGTCACTCTGTTGCTCAAGCTGGAAAACAGTGATGCTGTCACGGCTCACTGTAGCCTCAATCTCCTGGGCTCAGGCAATCCTCCTGCCTCAGTTTCCCAAGTAGCTATAACTACAGATATGTGCCACCATGCCCAGCTAATTTCTTAATTTTTTGTATAGACAGTGTCTCTCTATGGTGCCCACGATGGTCTCAAACTCCTTGCTTCAAGTGATCCTCCTTCCTGAGCCCCCAAGGTGTTGGAATTACAAGTGTGACTCACCTTGCCTGGCTGACAGAACTTTAAAAGATATTTTTAAACTTGCCTGGCTGACAGAACTTTAAAATATATTTTTAAACACACCACTTAAAAGATACATTTAAAGACACCAAGTTTGGGAAAGATCAACAGGAGAAATTTTGTTCATTTTTGTAGTATTTGTATTTTGAGTTCTAAATAGTTGAGTCCATGTAGAAATTGAAAGATCAGAGATTTTTAAATATACTCCAGGCAGGGCCAAGATGGTGGACTTGAAGCAGCTAATGTGCACCACTCTCATGGAGAGGAAATGAAAGGGCTAGTGATCACTGACCCTGCAGGTCAATCATTTAAGAAACCACATGGATCCATCAAGGCAGCTGAAGAACATGGGGAGCCGAGAGGAATGAAGCTGGACAATAGTCTATCTGGGCTCAGTATGGAGCCAGGAGAACCTCTTCAACATAGGAAAGAATGAGTGAGTGATAGCCCCCGGGGAGATTCATTCTTTCTACAGGAACCTGTGCAAGACTGAGAATAGAAGAATTTTTGGTCCCCCATGCACCATCCTACTATGCTTCTAGACTGAGGCAGAGAGCTACCCTAACATTCTGCAGGAAAAACTCTCAAGTCCAAAGGGACCTCTACAAGCCTTGGATCCCTTAGCAGACCAGCACTGCCACCATAGCCCCAGTAGAGGCTTTAGTTACAGTGTCTGGGAACAATAAGATGCTCCACACCCCTTAGCTGGATGGGGCTTGGTGCCAGTTCTGGCCCAGGAGTCCCACCTCAGCCCAATTTCAGCCGGTCCCTCCACTCACCCCTACAACTGGTACAGACAAGGCCTGCTAGAGCTTCTGGCCCAGAGGTATTGCTTCTGTGGCAATTCAGCCAGTGGGCGCAGCCTCCTGTTATCCCAAGAAGCATCTGGATGTCAGGGCAGGCATCCCCACCAACCCTTACCACTGGTAGCCAGGAAAGTCATTCCTTCTAGAGCAGGGTTCCCCACCCTTGGGCCACTGACCAGTACCGGTTCATGGCCTGTTAGGAACCAGGCCATGCAGCAGGAGGTGAGCAGTGAGCAAGCGAGCAAAGCTTCATCTGTATTTACAGCCACTCCCTATTACTCATATTACTGCCTGAGCTCTACCTCCTGTCAGATCAGTAGCAGCATTAGATTCTCATGGGAGCACAAATCCTATTGTGAACTGCACATGTGAGGGATCTAGGCTGTGCACTCCATATGAGAATCAAATGCCTGATGATCTGTCACTGTCTCCCATCATCCCCAGATGGGAGCATCTAGTTGCAGGAAAACAAGCTCAGGGTATCCCCTGGTTCTAAATTATGGTGAGTTTTATAATTATTATATATTATAATATAATAATAATAGAAATAAAGTGCACAATAAATGTAATGTGCTTTAATCATCCTGTAACCATCACCTACCCTCCCCACTCCAATCCATGGAAAACTCATCTTCCATGAAACTGGTCCCTGGTGCCAAAAAGGCTGGGGACTGCTGTGCTAGAGCTTCCAGATCACTGGTCCTACTTCTGCCTGAATTTGCTGAGGAGCATATCCTACTGTTACCCTGGAAACACCCAGGTGGCAGGGTGGGCAATTGCACTTTCCTGCCTCTCGTAGGAGATGGGCCACACCCAGAGAGCTTCCATCCTAGTGGTCCTGTTTCTACCTGAATTCTGCAGACAAGTGCAACCCCATGTTTCCCCAGGAAGCAAAAGAACAGCAGAATAGGGCCAACCTGGCAAGAATACAGCTTGTCTGCCAACTACAGCCCTGCCTGAAGGAGCCCCAAGGACCAGAACACCCAACAATCAAGAAATGCAGGCATGGAGATAGTAATCAGGGGGACTCCTCGAAGACCCAAGAACAGACTAGAATCAAAGTCAATCAACTGAACCCACCCTACACAATGATCAGCCAAAAGGCATCAAAGAAGAAAAAAGCAAAAAAAAAAAAAATCCAAAGGACAGAAATTTCAAAGATTGAAGGAATCTCACATAAATAAGACAGAGCCAGCACAAGAACTCTGGCAACTGAAAAAGTCAGAATGCCTTCTCTCCTTCAAATGACTGTCTCTTCTGCAAAGTTCTTAACCAGGCCAAAATAGCTGAAATGACAGAAATAGAATTCAGAATATGGACAGAAACAAAGATCATTGAGATTCAGGAGACTATTGAAACCCCATCCAAGGAAGCCAAGAATCACAATGAAATAATACAAGAGCTAATAGATGAAATAGCCAATATAAAAAACCAAACTGATCTGATAGAGCTGAAATACACACTACAAAAATTGTATAATGTAAATATAAGTATTAACAGTAGAATAGACCGAACTGAGGAAAACATATCAGAGCTCAAAGATCAGCTCTCTGAAATGTCACACAAAAATAAAGAAAAAAGAATGAACAAAACCTACAAGAAATATGGGATTATATGAACAGACCAAATCTATGACTCTTTGGCATCCATAGAAGAAACAGGGAGAAAGCAAGCAACTTGGAAAATGCATATCAGGATATTGTCCATGAGAACTTCCCCAACCTCACTAGAGAGGCCAATATTTAAATCCAGGAAATGCAGAGAATACCTGTGAGATATTACACAAAAAGACCATCCCCAAGATACATAATCATCAGACTATCAAAGGTTAAAATGAAAGACAAAAATGTTAAAGACAGCTAGAGAAACTGGGCAGGTCACCTACAAAGAGAACCCCGTCAGGCTACCAGCAGTTTTTCAATAGAAACCCTACAAGCCAGAATAGATTTGGAGTCTGTATTCAGCATTCTTAAACAAAAAGTTTCTAAACAAGAATTTTACATCCAGCCAAACTCAGATTTATAAGTGAAGGAGAAATAAGATCCTTTTCAGATAAACAAATACTGAGGGAATTTATTACCACCAGACCTGCCTTACAAGAAGTCCTGACAAGAGTGATAAATATAAAAAGGAAAGACCATTATTAGCCACTACAAAAACACACTTAAGTATAGAGATTAGTGACACTATAAGGAACCACACAAACAAGACTGCATGATAACCAGCTAGCAAGATGATGAAAGGATCAAATCTGAACATATCACTACTAACCTTGAATGCAAACAGGCTAAATATCCAATTGAAAGACACAGAGTGGTGAGCTGGATAAAGAACCAAGACCCAATGGTGTGCTATCTTCATGTGGCTCATCTCAGATGCAGTGACATCCATAGGCTCAAAATAAAGGGATGGAGAAAAATCTACCAAGCAAATAGAAAACAGAAAAAAGCGGGGATTGCAATCCTAATTCCAGACAAAATGAATTTTTAACCAATAAACATCGTAAAGGACAAGAAAGGGCATGGTAAAGGGTTAAATTCAACAAGAAGATCTAACTGTCCTAACCATATATGCACCCAACACAGCAGCACCTAGATTCATACAGCAAGTTCTTAGAGACCTACAAAGACACTTAGATTGCCACACAGTAATAGTGGGATGTTTCAATATCTCACTGACAGTATTAGACAGATTATTGAGACAGAAAATTCACAAAGATATTCAGGACCTGAACTCAGCACTTGATCAAATGGACTTAATAGATATCTACAGAAACTCCTCACCACAAAACAACAGAATACATATTCTTTTCATCATTACATTGCAATACTCCAAAATTGACCATATAAATCAACATTAAAAAAAAAACTCAGAAAATCGCCCCCCCCCAAAAAAAATCATACCAACCGCACTCTTGGACCACAGCACAATAAAAATAGAAGTCAAGACTAAGAAAATCACTCAAAACCATACAATTGCATGAAAAATAAGTGACCTGCTCCTGAATGACTTTTGGATAACAATAAAATTAAGGCAGAAATAAAGAAATTATTTGAACAAAGATACAACATATCAGGATCCCTGAGACTCAGCTAAGGCAATAATAGGGAAGTTTATAGCACCCAATGTCCACATTTGAAAGTTAGACCTCAAATTAACAACCTAACATCACAACTAAAGTAACTAGAGAATTGAGAGCAAACCAGTCCCAAAACTAGCAGAAGACAAGAAATAACCAAAATCAGAGTTGAACTAAATGAAACTGAGGCATGAAAAGCAACACAAAAAAAATCAACAAATCCAAGAGTTGGTTCTTTGAAAATATTAATAAGATAGATTGACTCCTAACTAGACTAATAAAGAAAAAAAAGAGAAGATGCAAATAAACACAATTAGAAATTATAAAGGGGACATTACCACTGATCTCACAGAAATTTAAAAAAGAACCCATCAGAGACTATTTATGAACACCTCTATGCACACAAACTAGAAAATTTAGAAGAAATGGATAAATTTCTGGATGCATACACCCTCCCAAGACTGAACTAGGAAGAAACTGAATCCCTGAACAGACCAATAGTGAGTTCCAAAAGTGAGTCTGTATTAAAAAGCCTACCAATGAAAAAAGAGCTCAGGACTTTTTTTTTTTTTCAGTCTCTCCAGCATCTTTATGATGTAAAGAAATCACATCCATCTCCTGACTGCACACACAGCCACGTGGGGTCAGCCCCTTCCTGGCCTGGGCTGACTGCCCATCAAATCATTTCCCAGACCGCTGCCACTGTGCTCTGTCCGAAGATGAAGGTGCCGACAAGCACAGAGACCACTCCCCAGACCTCCAGGCAGCACTTGACTCTCGGTTCTACAGGCTCGATGCCCATTGTGCAGATGAGGCACAAACCTGGGAAGAAGAAGATAAAGAAGGAACGAATGCCTCTGATGATGATGACGATCTCACTGAGGTCAGGTATAAACAGCGCCATGAAGAGTGTCACAGTGACCCAGACAACTTCAAAGCCTAATTCTTCCAGATATATAAGGAAGAGCTGGTATCATTTCTACTAAAACTACTCCAAAAATTGAGGTGGAATGACTCCTCCTCAAATCACTCTTTGAAGCCAGGATCATCTTGATACCAGAACCTGGCAGAGACACAACAACAACAACAAAATTTCAGGCCAATATCTTTGATGAATATAGATGCAAAAATCCTCAACAAAATACTAGCAAACCAAATCCAGCAGTACATCAAAAAACTAATCCACCATAATCAAGTAGGCTTTATCCCTGGGATGCAAAGTTGGTTCAACATACACAAATCAATAAATGTAATTCATTACATAAACGAAACTAAAAACAAAAACCACTTGACAATCTCAATAGATGTGAAAAGGCTTTCAATAAAATTCAACATTCCTTCATGTAAAATATCTTCAATAAACTAGGCACTGAAGAAACATATTCAAAATAATAAGACCTGTCTATGACAAACCCAGAGCAAACATCATAATTAATGGGCAAAAGCTGGAAGCATTCCACTTTAAAACTAGCACAAGACAAGGATGTCCTTTCTCAACACTCCTATTCAAAATGGTATTGGACATCCTGGCCAGAGCAATCAGGCAAGAGGAAAAGAAAAGAAAAAAGAAAAGAAAAGAAAAGAAAAGAAAAGAAAAGAAAGAGAAGAGAAGAGAAGAGAAGAGAAGAGAAGAGAAGAGAAGAGAAGAGAAGAGAAGAGAAGAGAAGAGAAGAAAAGAATCCCATTCACAATTGCCACAAAAGGAACAAAATACCCAGGAATACAGCTAACCAGGAAGGTGAAAGACCTCTACAGCAAGAACTACAAAACACTACTCAAAGAAATCAGAAATGACACTTGTAACAAATGGTAAAACATTTCATTTTCATGGATAGGAAAAATCAATATTGTTAAAATGGCCATACTGCGTGCCCAAAGCAATTTATGAATTCAATGCTTTTCCTATCAAACTACCAATGACATTATTCACAGAATTAGAAAAAAAAACTATTTTAAAATTTATATGGAACCAAAAAATTACCCAAATAGCCAAGGCAATCCTAAGCAAAAAGAACAAAGCTGGAGGCATCATGTTACCCAACTTCAAACTATAGTATAGGGTCACAGTAATCAAAATAGCATGATACACATACAAAAACAGACATATAGACCAACTGAACATAATAAAGAGCCCATAAATAAGGCCACACACCCACAACCATCTGATCTTTGACAAAAAAATTAATGAAAACAAGCAATGGGGAAAGGATTCCCCATTCAATAAATGGTACTGGGATAACTGGGTAGCCATATGCAGAAGATTGACACTGGACTCCTACCTTATACCACATACAAAAATCAAGATAGACTAAATACCTAAATGTAAAACCTAAAACTATAAGCACCCTGAAAGATAACCTAGGAAATACCATTCTGAACATAAACCTTGGCAAAAATTCCACAATGAATATACCAATCAAATGCTACAAAAGTACAAACCAACAAACGGGGTCTAATTAAACTAAAGAGCTTCCACACAGCAAAGGTCACTATCAACAGAGTAAACACACAATATATAGAGTGAGAGAAAATATTTAATCCATCAGAAAATCCATCTGATGGATTAAAGACTTAAACATAAGACCTAACACTGTAAAAACTCCAGAAGAAAACCTAGGCAAAACCGTTCAGGACATAGGCATAGGCAAGGAAATCATGATTAAACACCAAAAGTGTTGGCAACAAAGCCAAAATAGACAAATGGGACCTAATTAAACTCCAGAGCTTCTGTACAGCAAAAGAACAATCATTAGAGTGAACCGGCAACCAACAGAATGGGAACATCTTTTGCAATCTACCCATCTGACAAAGGGCTGATATCCAGAATCTATAAAGAACTAAAACAGATTTACAAGGAAAAAAAAAAAAACAAAATCCAAAAGTGGGCAAAGAATATGAACAGACATTTTTCAAAAGAAGACATCTATGACAACAACAAACATATGAAAAAATGCTCATCATCACTGATTATTAGAGAAATGCAAATCAAAACCACATTGAGATACCACCTGACGCCAGTTAGAATGGTGATCATTAAAAAATCTGGAGACAGCAGATGCTGGAGAGGATGTGGAGAAATAGGAACACTTTTACACTGTTGGTGGGAGTGTAAACTAGTTCAACCATTGTGGAAGACAGTTTGGCACTTCCTCAAGGATCTAGAAACAGAAATTCCATTTGACCTGCTATCCCATTACTGGGAACATATCCAAAGGATTATAAATCACTCTCTTATAAAGACATATGTGCACATATGTTCATAGTGGCACTGTTTACAACAGCAAAGACCTGTTTTGCTGAACCAACCCAAATGCCCATCGACAATAGACTGGACAAGAAAAATGTGGCACATATACACCATGCAATACTATGCAGCCATAAAAAAAAAATGATGACTTTGTGTCCTTTGTAGGGACATGGATGAATCTGGAAACCATCATTCTCAGCAAACTGACACAAGAACAGAAAATCAAATACTGCATGTTCTCACTCATAGGTGAGTGATGAACAATGAGAACACATGGACACAGGGAGGGGAGCATCACACATTGGGGTCTTTTGAGGGTGGCCAAGGGAGGGACAGTGGGGGGTGCGGATATCGGGGAGGGATAACATGGGAAGAAATGCCAGATGTAGGTGATGGGGGGAATGGAGGCAGCAAATCACATTGCCATGTGTGTACCTATGCAACAATCCTGCATGATCTGCACATGTACCTCAGAACCTAAAGTACAATTAAAAAAATACACACACACACACACACACACACACACACACACACCTGACAAAGATCTAATATCCAATCTATATAAGGAACTTAAACAAATTTACATGAAAAAAAACATCATTAAAGAGTAGTCAAAGGGCCAAGTGCAGTGGCTCATGACTATAATTCCAGCACTCTGGGAGACTGGAGGCTGAGACAGACAGATCACCTGAGCTCAGGAGTTCAAGACTAGCCTGGGCAACATGGTGAAACCTCAACTCTACAAAAAATACAAAAATTAGCTAGGCACAATGGCATGAGCCTGTAGTCCAAGCTACTTGGGAGGCTGAGGCAGGAGAATTGCTTCAGCCAGGGAGGCAGAGGGTGCAGTGAGCCTTGATTATACCACTGCGCTCCAGTCTGTATGATAGAGCCAGACTCTGTCTTAAAAAAAATAATGGGCAAGGAGTATGAACAGACATATTTAAAGAAAGCTATATAAGCAGCCAACAAGCATATTTAAAAATGCTCAACATCACTAATCATTAGAGAAATGCAAATAAAAACCACAATGAAATATCATCTCATACCAGTCAGATGGCTATTATTAAAAAGTCAAAAAAATAATAGATGATGGTGAGGTTGCAAAGAAAAGGGAATGCTTATACACTGCTAGTGGGAGTGTAAATTAGTTCAGCTATTGTGGAAAGCAACATGGCCATTTCTCAAATAACTTAAAACAGAAATACCATTCAACCCAGCAATCCCATTATTGGGTATATACTCAAAGGAATATAAATTATTCTACCATAAAGACACATACATGTTTATGTTCATTGTGGCACTATTCACAATAGCAAAGACATGGAATCCATCTAAAGCCCATCAACAGTAGACTGGATAAAGAAAATGTGGTACATATATACCACAAATAGTATGCAGCCATAAAGAAAGAACAAGATCATGTCCTTTGCAGCAACATGGATGGAGATGGAGGCCATTATCCTAGGCAAACTAACACAGGAACAGAAAATCAAATACCACATATACTTATTGATAGGTCAGAACATATGGATGTTAGGAGGGGGACAACAGGCACTGGAGCATACTTGAGGGTGGAAGGTGGTAGGAGGCAGAGAATCACAAAAAATACCTGCTGAGTACCATGCTTATTACTCATTTGACAAAATTATCTGTACACCAGACCTCCATGACATGCAGTTACCAAGGCCAGGTAATTTATAAAGGAAAGAGATTTAATGAACTCATAGTTCCACATGACTAGGGAGGTATCAAAATCATGGAGGAAGGCAAAGGAGGAGCAAAGGCATGTCTTACATGGCAGCAGGCAAGAGACTGTGTGCAGAGGAACTGCCCTTTATAAAATTATCAGATCTCATGAGACTTATTCAATCATGAGGACAGCATGGGAAAAACCCACCCCCATGATTCAATTACCTACCACCAGGCCCCTCACACAACCTGTGGGAATTATGGGAACTACAATTCAATATAAAATTAAGGTGAGGACACAGCCAAACCACAACATTTTGCCCCTGGCTCCTTTGAAATCTCATGTCCTCACATTTCAAAACCATGCCTTCCCAACAGTCCCCAAAATTCTTACCTCATTTCAGCATTAACTCAAAAGTCCACAGTCCAAAGTCTCATCTGAGACAAGGCAAGTCCCTTCTGCCTATAAGCCTGTAAAATTAAAAGCAAGTTAGTTACTTCCTAGATACAATGGGGGGTACAGGCATTGGGTAAATAAATCCATTCCAAATGGGAGAAATTGGCCAAAATGAAGGGGCTACCAGCCCCATGCAAGTTCAAAATCCAGTGGGCCAATCGAATCTTAAAGTTCTAAAATGTTCTCCTTTGACTCCATGTCTCATATCCAGATCATGCTGATGCAACAGGTAGGTTCCCATGGTCTTGGGCAGCCCTGCCCCTGTGGCTTTGCAGGCCATAGCCCCCATTCAGGCTGCTTTCACAGGCTGGCACTGAACATCTATGGCTTTTCTAGGCACGTGGTACAAGCTATTGGTGGATCTACCATTCTGGGATCTGGAGGACAGTGGCCATCTTCTCATAGCTCCACTAAGTGGTGCCCCAGTGGGAACTCTGTGTGGGGGCTCTAATCTGTGACTTCTCTTCTGCCCTAGCATAGGTTCTCCATGAGGGATCTACCCCTGCAGCACACCTGGAAAATCCAGGCATTTCCATACATCCTCTGAAATCTAGGGAAAGGTTCCCACACTTCAATTCTTGTCTTCTGTGCACCTGCAGGACTAACACCATGTGGAAGCTGCCAAAGCTTGGTGCTTACACTTTCTGAAGCCATGGCCTGAGCTGTCCCTTGGCCCTTTTGCCACAGCTGGAGGCTGTGCCCAACACAGGGCACCAAGTCCTAAGACTGCACACATGTGGGTGGGGGGGCCTGGACATAGCACAGGAAACCATTGCCCCTCCTAGGCCTCTGAGCCTGTGATGAGAGGGGCTGCCAAGAAGGTCTCTGACATGCCCTGGAGACATTTTCCCCATTGTCTTGGTGATTAACTTTCTGCTCCTCATTATTTATACAAATTTCTGCAGCTGGCTTGAATTTCTCCCCAGCAGATGGGGTTTTTCTTTTCTATCACATCATCAGGCTGCAAATGTTGCAAACTTTTATGCTCTGCTTCCTCTTGAACGCTTTGCTACTTAGAGATTCCTTTTGCCAGACACCCCAAATCATCTCTCTCAAGTTCAAGACTCCACAGATCTCTAGGGCAGAGGCAAAATGCTGCCAGTCTCTTTGCATAGCAAGAGTGACCTTTATTCCTGTTCCCAACAAGTTCCTCATCTCTATGTGAGAACACCTCCGCCTGGACTTTATTGTCCATATCACTTTCAGCATTTTGTTCAATCATTCAACAAGTCTCTAGGAAGTCTCAAACTTTCCCACATCTTCCAATCATCTTTTGAGTCCTCCAAATTGTTCAAACCTCTGCCTGTTACCCAGTTACAAAGTCACTTCCATATTTTGGGGTATCTTTATAGCAGTGCCCCATTCTCTGCAGTACCAATTTACTGAATTAGTCAATTTTCATACTGCTATGAAGAAATATCTGAGACTGGGTAATTTATAAAGAAAAAGAGGTTTAATTGACTCACAGTTCCCATGACTGGGGAGGCTTTACAATCATGGTGGAAAGTGAAGGAAGAGTAAAGGAACGTCTTACATGGCAGCAGGCAAGAGGCCATGTGCAGGGAAACTGCCCTTTATAAAACCATTAGATCTCAACAGAGTTATTCACTCTCATTAGAACAGCTTGGGAAACACCTGCCCTCATTATTCAATTACCTCTGACCAGGTCCCTCCCATAACATGTGGGGATTGTAGGAGCTATAATTCAAGATGAGATTTGGGTGAAGACAGAGCCAAACCGTATCACCCTGCAATTGTATTTTTTTTTTTTTGACTTTTATTTGAGGTCCAGAAGCACATATGACAAAACCTGTGTGCTTCTGGACCTCAAATAAAAGTTAAAAAATACACTCCATGTCACATAGAGTGATTCAGCAATGGTATAAATGTAGTAACACAGATTCCTTCAGATGGGTAATTGCATTATTTCACTCAATCTCGACCAGACTCATAATCCCCTCATTTTACTGTTTATAATATTTAAACTGTTTTAAAATTAAAATCTGACTTTCTACACAAGTACAAATTTCTGTGTTATTATTGTTCCTTTGTCTCAAATTTTGTTGTCCCATAGGACATGTGATTGAATGAGTGCAGAGTTTGCTAGTCCGGAAAGTTTGGCAAGTTTGCCATGGCTACTAGTGATCACAGCACATTACTCAGATAATCAGAACTGAGAACAAGTTCTGCCTTAAATGAAAATTTATTTACTGATACTAAGTGTTGGTAATAAATAATTACATTCACTCCTAAAAAAAAAAAAAAAAAAAAAAAAAAAGGAGGAGGAACTTGAAGTTTAAAATTTATTCTTTCAGGGTCTTAAGTTTGTGTTACAAACTTCACAGCACTATACTGATGAAGCCATGATTGATTGCATTTCAAATGTTGAAAGAAGTGACCAAAGTGATTTGTCTATTAAAAATGGTGAAAACGAAAAGAAAGATGTAGAGTTAAATGGTTCCCCTTAATGTAGAGAGTTAAAAATATCTTTACAATTGCTAGTTACTAATTTCTGATTTCTGCATGTTTAGTTGGGCTGTCTTTTATTGCTTTTTCTCAATGGCCCACAGTTATTCTTCATGATGTGAAAGGCTTATTTAGTGTTTTTAATGTGTTTCCTCTGCATCTCTTACTTCCATTCACTTAATTTGAGTTTCATGTACAGGAAATGCTTAGAGTTCTCATTATACAGCTCTTTTATCTTTCAATCGCCACTAAAAACTGTACTTTTAAAAAATAACTTTATACTACTCTTGTTAAACCATTAAATTTGGAACTAGAAGAGCAATGAGACTCAATTTTGCCACTTACCGGCTTTGTAAATATGAGCCAATCATTGATCTCTCTGAATCTGTCTCTTCTTCTGTAAAATGGGAATCATAATGACATCTCCTTTATTTACCCAACTCCACCAGAAACTAGTTATCTGATTTTGGCACATTATCTTTTTTCTTTTCTTTTTTTTTTTTTTTTTTTTTTTTGAGCTTCATCATGAGCTGTTTTATTGACGTTTATGTTTTTTTTTTTTTTTTAATTATACTTCAAGTTCTGGAGTACACGTGCAGAATGTACCATTTTGTTACATAGATACACACGTTGGTAGGTTACTTATCCTTCCTGTGATTCCATTTCTTCTTTTACAAAGGAAAGATAGCAATAGTCCCTATCTTGTAAGGTTATGTAAAGATTAAAAGAGATAATATATGTCAAATGTGTAAAACAGGTACATATTAAGTGTTAAAAAAATGTCAGCACTTGTTATTGCTTAAAAGATAAAATGAGCTAGTGTATGCAGCATGACATAGTGGAAAGAACAAGGGCTTCAGAGTTTAACAGATGGGTTCAAATCATTCCCGGCCATTTATTAGTTGTGACAACTTACATAAGTTACTCCACCTCTCAAGCTTTGGTTACCTCAATTACCAAAATTATGAATATTAACAATATTCATATGCATAAAGAGAAGAGTATTCAAGAAATGGTGGTTATTATGAGCATTATGCAAAAGTAACTTTTGTTAAAAAAATCATTGCTCAAATAATAATTATAAGGGAGTAATAATCAAAGAAGCTCCTATCTCAAGCCTGACCAGAAGAAGAAAGCATACTCTAAAGAAACAGGAAACAACAAAAACAACAGTGAAATAGAACAAATACATGACCATAACAAAATCCTTCACTGATGAATTTGTCAGAAATTTCACAAAATGAAGAGAAAAGGTCATTGGATTCATAGCTGTACACTTCTGCTTGGAAGGTTTGCCAAATAGCAACTTCTGCTTGGTAGGTTTGTCAAATAGCAACTGTGTAATAGGAAATACACATATTTCTTTCTAAGAAAACCATACTTAGTCCATGGGTGGTCTTCACCATAATCATAACAAAAATATGCACATATCTGGAGCTAAAAATGGATAATGTAAAGGAAGCATAATGTAACACTAAAAATCGGGATGGTAACTTCTTGTTGGACTAATTTCATATGCTAGGCTAGCATATCATAGATTATATAATGACATATTTAGTCCTATTTGCTGTAGTGAAATTGGTAGAATATTAACATTTCTAGGATCTTGTGCCTAGAAATGGCACATGAATCAGTCCATGAATGATATTCATGGCGATATGGGAAGACAGTTCATAATTATCAATGTTGCTATGATTAAGCCAAATGTCCAGTACTCATTACATGATATTCTTATAGTTTAAAAACAGGAAATAGGAAAAATACACAAATATATGTTGAATAAATGTAAGCATAGAGAATACCAATGTTCTAACACATGTGATAAATATATCATGTAGTGTTTTATATGTGTTATGAGGAAAAATGAGACAAAGCATTATAACAATTAATCAAGTATATTCAACATATATGGCTAGAATGTCAATGATCTGAGCTATCGTGCCCTAACTTGCTCTAACAACTGAAGACCGTGTTACACCTATCTGGTTACTTTGGTTCCTGATTCAGAAGCCAATCTAATTCTTATGTAACAGGACAACAAAACTCTCTAGTTAAGTAGCAAGTTGATCCAGCATTAAGTCAGACTATATATGGAATATATAACCCTTTGTTCCCCATTACTGCTTCTATATCATTCTTCTTCTCTCCTCCTTTCCAGTTCCCCTTAAGTTCTATTCTCTTTTCTTCACTTAATAACACTGTGATGGTTAATTTTATGTGTCAACTTGGCTGGGCCATGGTACCTAGATATTTCGTCAAACACTAGTCTAGATGTTGCTGTGAAAGCATTTCTTAGATGAGATTAACATTTAAATCAGTAGACGTTGAGTAAAGTGAATTAGCCTCCATAATGTAGGTGAGCCTAATACAATCAATGGAAAGCATTAAGAGCAAAATCTGAAGTTCCCCCAGGTAGAGAGAATTTTGCCTCTAGACTATCTTTGGATTTGAGCTTCAATACCAATTCTTCCCTGAGTCTCCAGCCTGCCAGCTTGGCCTGCAGATTTCAGACTCGCTGGCCCCTACAATTGCATGAGACAATTCATTTAAAAAAATTTTTTTTCTCTCTCTCCTTCTATCTTTTTCTTACTAGGAAGACAATGCTAGGAGATGAAGTTAAAGTGGTAACTGGAGTCACAGAAGGAAGGTGCACTTCAAGGGGTGGTTTGTACAACTTGAAAGGATTTTAGTTTCTCTCAGAGAGAGTTAGGAAGTCCTTGGACATTACATTACAGTAACATCTAAACTAGTCTCTAACCAAACAACTGAGTACCACATATAACATTAACTATCACACCATGTTAACCTTTAGTCCAAAGCTCCTTCACAGGGTAGGGTCTAAGCAAATGCGGAACTGAGTAACATTAATTTTCAAAGAACACAAATTATTCCACTTATCTGAAATCTTGTATAGTATTCTAATTACATTTTCATTGTTCTTCGCTTTTCTCTTTTTGCTGGAAATAAAAGCAAGAGGCACTATTGAAAGTTCTGTTATTAAATTCATGCATGAGAACAAATATTATTAATGAGGAATTAAAGAACAAGTTTTCTTCTACTTCTTTATTCCTATGTTGCTAATACAAGCTATATTTGAGAATTGGTACAGTAAAATCCCTAGATTAGGTTCATCTATTGAGTTAGACTGAATGTTTGTATCTTCTCCCCACCCATGATTAATATGTTAAATCCCAATGCCCATGTGATGGTATTCGGAGGTAGGGCCTGTGGGAGGTAATTAGATCTTGAGAGAAGAGCCCTCATAGATGGGATTACTGTCCTTATAAAAGAGACCCCAGAGACCTCCTTCACTTTCTCCCACCATGTGAAGTTACAGCAAAAAGACTGCTGTCTGTGAACAAAGAAGCAATCCCTCACCAGATACTGAATCTGCCAGCATCTTAATCTTGGGCTTCACAGGCTTCAGAACTATGAGAAATACATTGTTTACTATCTACTTAGTCTACAGTCTTTTTATAGCAAATCGAATTGACTAAGACATCTATTAAATGTGAAAAGTAACCTGATAATGCACAAAAATTGCTTTAAACCGAGTCTGGGATGTTCTAAGTGTCTAAATGTGTTTTCATGGGATTTGAAACCCTATTCTCACAGCTGGAACCACTGAATTTCCACATCCTAGAGTTTCTTAGAAAAATCCTTCTCTTAAGAAGAACGTAGGGGCTTCTACCCTAGCATCTTGGAACACACCACTTTTCTACTTTGTTTCTATGAGCTCTGACCCTGTGCCCCAGTATTAGAAATATCTCTTGTTCTAAGGCTGTAATACTCACCTTGAACATCCAGTCTAATGATGCTGATTATCTATTTTTAACCTAACTGGCATCCCGGTCTTTCTGGAATTGAAGCCTCATCTTGCTCTTGGTAGACTTCCCTTCTTTCCAGGGGCAGGGCATCTGCCTCTGGATTGAAGATGAATAGCTAAGGTCCCAGCTATCTGCTCAGGGTTCATACTTACCTAGATGTACATGTGCTAACAGACTGCCTCCTAGTAACAGCTATGTGCTATCCATTTGTTGGAATACTCCTGCCTTCTCAGCCCTTCATATGCCATGCTCTTTCCTTTTTTTTTTTTTTTTTTTTTTTTTTTTTTGAGACAGAGTATTGCTCTGTCACCCAACCTCTGCCTCTTGGGTCTAAGTGATTCTCCTGAATCAGTCTCCCAAGTAGCTGGGACTACAGGAACCTGCCACCATGCCTGGCTAACATTTGGTATTTTTAGTAGAGACGGAGTTCGGCCACATAGTCCAGGCTGGTCTTGAACTCCTGGGCTTAGGCAATTCGCCTTCCTTGGCATCTCAAAGTACTAGGATTGCAGGCATGAGCCACTATGCCCGGCTTTGTGCCATGCTCTTTCTGGGAGTTTGGGCTTCCTTTCTGAAAACCAGTCTGTCTTTCCTCCCCCACCTCTACCCAAGGTCTACTTCTAAGTCCCCATTTCCCCAATAATGCCTGTCCCTCAACAGAATTCACAGGGCATTATTACCCTTTTAAAAATGGGCCTGGGTTTTCTCACCTGTAAAATTAGAAGATTGGACTAAAGATGACCCTTTCAGTTCTGACAGTCTTAGGATTCTATAAATGCCTCTTCTGCTTAATGGTCCTTGACAACACCTCAGAGAAAATACAATCACACCAGCTCCTGAGTAGATTATTTCTATTCCTACATTTCTGTGCCTAGCTCTCTTTTCTGATAATAAATTTCTCATCATTCGTTTGGAGTAATGCTTCTATTTCTTAGAGAGTACTTTTCCTTAAATATCATAGTCATTATCAGTTCACCCAATCTATTCTAGTGAGACTATTAAGGGACGTACTAAAGATTTTCCTTTGCATTTCTTACACAACACAAATTTAATTTAAACGGAAAGCATTGCTAATCCACTGCTTCCTGCCGGTAAGGAGCATGAGACTGAGCAATTTGGCCAGGATGAGCTCGCTGGTCCACACATGCCTCTGATAATGGGGCTTTGATGGTTGGGATATATTTGAGTTTGTACACTTCCTCCTCTCTTTTGGCAAAAGAATATTTTTACACAGTGCATTTGTTAGAAATCTTGTTCCCCAAGGCTTAAATGTAAATAAAGGATTAAGAGCATAAATAATTTACATGTGATACAAACATATCCATGAAACCATAACACATTTTAAAGGATACACTGAACAAAAGTTAATATAATTTTACACTGCACATCAAAATAGGCAAATCCTTGTCATTTACCTTTATTTTTAAAAGTGAAGTTCGTGACAATAAAATTTTTCACTTGCTGAGCTATTATTTTTTTCCGATCGGAGCACTTCAGCAGAGGCTGTTTTAGGAAACATGGTGTCTATACTTACTGCACACATAAAATGAATCTTAAAAATGATTAACGAGATTGTTTTCCCTTTCTAAACAACTGAATTAAATTAGAAGCATGACCAAACTACTTCATTGTACAGAAGTCAGTTATTAATACTGTTTTAAAAAGGTAATAGGGAACAGCTGATTTAGTAGACACAGATATATTTGGCCTCTGTAGAGCTGAACTTGTCCGTCCCATACCACGTTTGAAGTTATTCCAATAGTGCCAAGCAAAATAGTGACAGAGTAATTGGCATTAAACAAGATAAAGGATACATGTTCTTTGGCTATTATGTTAGCAACTGCGTACACTGAAATACTATCAGCCAAAAATATAATTTCCAAAAAGAACATTACTGATATAATAAATGTTTGTGACCTTTAAGTCTTCTAAAGGTTTAGTATGGCTCTAGGAGAAATAATTAGGCATTCTTGCACTGACTTGTCTTCTATCTCAGGGAAGGATTGCTGTGCAGTAAGGGGTCACTTTAAAGGGGAATTGGGGAAACATCCCTGAGCATGAATCTCTCCCCAACCCACTGAAATTACACCCTGACACTTCCATTAATGACCTGTTAAATTATAAATACTCTAGAAGAGTAGCCATATGTAGCTTCAAGGTGGATTTGTTCATGAAGTTTTTGTTTGTTTGTTTTATGTCCTTTGCCAGGAATCATTTCTGATGGAGGGAAAGGGTGAGAAAGCTTCAATATATTGGGAGCCTGAAGTTGAAGGAAAAGAATGTAAGCAAGGCTGGGGAGAACGGAGGGGAAATAAAAAAGGAACCATTGAGTGATGAAGACAAACTTTACATACTTCAATGTTGTGTCCAGGGTCCATGCCGAATTTAGAAATCCTTAACTTCAAAATGGATAATGCTGTAACCTAACAGGCTGAGGGGAAAAAAAAAAAAAAAAAAAAAAAAAGAACAAAATTCTTAATGAAATCAGACAAGAAAAAAATAAAGATCACCAAGAATTCAGCTCTAATCTGTATCAAAGGCCAAAGAGATTTCTGTAGAGGCCTCCAATAAGAACACTAGACTTTCTTGTAGACAATTTTATTAGTTCTTCTTCACATCTTAACCTTTTATTAATTGAGTTCTCTTTGGCACAGACACACTTTACCTTTCCTCTTTTAGTAAACTTGTCTTTGCTTGGTGTCTGTGATACCAGACTTTTCTTCATATCTTTCCACCCACTGGCCATACCTTCTCTCTCTCCTCTTATTCCTTTTCCTGTACCACCTCTGCCCTCTGCAATACTGATGTTTTCCATATTCTCTAAGGGAAACTTCATCCTCTCCAGAAGCAATCTTACCAATGCCAGTCATTTTCTGCCTTCAGCCCATTTTTCTCCTCTGAAATACACAGTATACCCAACTGCCTACTGAATTTCCTTACCTGAATGTGATGGTTCTAAGTTACGCTCATTATTTTTCCTGCCCTCTTCTTCCCACTTCACTCCATCTAGTTGCTCAAACTAGAAATGTGGGAGTCTTAAATTCTATCTGCTACACAACCATTGACTGTGTTCTCTACTCCCCATGGTACTGCTCCTGGGCACTCCTCATTCATCTCATCTCCTGGGTGCTGTCTGTAGCCTCCTCCTGACTGCTCTGCACCTTTCCTTTTCCTCCCACCCTGGGCTCCATCAAAATGGAGCCTGACTCCTCTGCTCAAAATTCTTTCAAGGCTCTCCACAGACTGCGTCATACAAAATAAAACTACACTTATCTGCATGTCACTTATAATCCTTGGTGAGGTAATTCCTGATTATAGTTTGATTTCCTCACCTTCCCCCACCCCTACTGAATCAGCAATACCAAACTACTTTATATTCCTAGAGCATACCCTGTTCTCCTCTCCTATCTCTCTATTTGATGTCCTTCTGCCTTCAATGCTTTTCCATTACCCCTCGCAAATCTCCTTCTTTACTGGCAGTCTTCTACCCATTCTTCCTTTCTGAAATCAGGTGTTTTTCCTCTGTGAAAACTTCTCTAATTCTCCCCTATGGCTCTGATATATGTTATACGTTTGTATCTCTACTGTTACCGTGTTTGCTGACTGAACAGTCCCAGCACCTGGAACAATGACTGGCACATAGTAGGTGCTCAATAAATACTTATTGAATGAATTTTGTTTTATTCATTGATACATCTGTTTCCCCCACTAGATTATAAGCTCTGCTGTATCTGCAAGGACTAGCCTGACAAAGTAGAACCTCCACAGTTTGGTGATTCAGTCACGTAATGTGAACATCTACATTGTCTACAATCTTGAACATATTTCAAGTATTCAAAAATATAGAGTGGATTATGAATAAAATCTCGGTAACATTCTAGTTAATTTTAGAGAATTGGTTTTATTTTGCTGAACTCTCAACTTTAGCGAATACATACTGACAGAAGACAATGTTGGTAATAGCAAATGATGAATAATAAAGATAATTTACTTTGGAGTTTCAAAGTTGGAAAGTGCTCTTTACACTTATCATTTTCATATGTTGGTGACTGATGGCCAGAATTCATAATGCATTGAACACATTTTGGATTCACATTGCAAAGTTCTGGCCATCTGGGTTCCCTTCTCTGCTCCCTGATCCTGACTTCACACTGGGCATTAATTTCATCACCTCTTAGACTAATTCTAAGGAACAGTTTAACTTGATAGACAACAGAATTGAAATCTGTTTGCACATCTGAAGCAAAGTGTTAGCTCACAGCTTTCTGAAGAATGTTTTGAAAATACTTTTTTTCTAAGGGTTTCTGTTGAGTTACAGAAAAAAATCCTATTTATTTTAATAGTCAATAAAATAAGTAGTATCCAACTCACAGGTCATATAAGGCCAGCTGAGGATATAAAAAGCATACAACCTAGTATAGAGGAAATATTAAACACTGACAATAAATAATAGAAAACTATGGCTTCAATACCAGATTCGTGTTTTGAAAAAACCTCATCAAGCAGTATCTTGAATATCAGCACATGAAAATATGTAAGTTTCATCCTGCAGTGTATCCATTGGCTGTTCCTAAGACTAGGCATCGAAGATTCACTCCCTTTGTGCCTAGGCTCTAAACCTAGCAGTTTTCACTGCAGGCCACTTGGACACTAATGCCCAGACAAGTATCTGTTTTTTCTTTCTTTCTTTCTTTCTCTCTCTCTCTCTCTCTCTCTCTCTCTCTCTCTCCCCCCTCCCCGACTTCAATGCATTACCCCTGCCTAATAGCTTTGTTCCTCATTTTCCCCCAATAATCTATTTAATTCCTGAGATTCTTTATTCATTCACTGAATAAATGTTTACTGAACATCTATTTGGTGACAGGCCCTCTTTCAGGTGCTTCCAGTGAACAAAACACAGAAGTCCCTGTCTATCTGGAGCTTTCTCTCCTCCTCACATTCCTTATTTCTCTTCCTCAATGAAGACAGGAGAATCTGAATATTCTGATTCTACTCCCCACATCTGCAAATGCACCAGTCAAAAAGATATAGATAGGATAAGTGAATTCAGAGTACTTCTCTCATCTTCAGAGAGAGGTCCATGTCTCAATTCTTAACACTATTTTTTCAGTTATAAGGAATGTCCACAATGTGCCTTGCCAGTAGGAGGAGACTGTACCAGGAGGAGGCTGTAGGGAAACTGGTCAACTATTCTAATGAGTGTGGCCAATGCTGTAAGAACATACTTCTTGAAAGACATCATCCACTGAACAGGAAGATGGGATGGGAATGGGGAAGAGTAAGTGTGCATGGCAGGCAGTCTGGGTGACTGCTTCTGTCTGTCTGAGGCAATGAAAAAGGGCAAAATGTCCAGAGGAGCCTGGTGCCTATATATCCTGGTCTCTGGAGAGCTGAAGATTAGAACTGCTGAGAATCTATCCC